>NW_026883373.1:0-47557 GCF_032173495.1 Musca vetustissima
CTCATCCGATTTCAGGTTTAAGATGCACCAAATCGGTAATATACAACGAATGGCGATGACACCATAGTATGGAGGGTATATTAATTTTGTTTTTCCGTTTGTAACACATCGAAATAATCATTTCCGACCCTATAAAGTATATATATTCTTGATCAGCGTAAGATTCTATGACGATATAGTCATGTCCGTCTGTCCGTCCGTCTGTCTGTCTGTTGTAATCACTCTAGCGTCTAAACGAATTGAGATAGATCGCCAAAATTTTGCATAGAGTCGTCTTTTGTCTGCAGGCAGGTCAAGTTCGAAGATGGGCTTTATCGGTCCACGTTTAGGCATAGCTCCCATATAAGGGTACCCCCCAATTTTCGGTATTTTGAGGTTCTTGAGCGCGTTTTTCAACCGAATACGCTGTAATTCGGTACATTGGGTTTATATTGGGCACCAAATTTCCCCACTAAAATTTATAAATATGGGTCCATATTTTCGGATAGTCCCCATATAAGGGTACCCCCAATTTTGCGGTATTTTAGGATTCTTGAGCGAAGTCTTCAACCGAATTCGCTGAAATTCGGTACTTTGAGTTCTTATTGGGTAGCAAATCTCTATACTAAAAATTATAAATATAGGTCAGGTTTTTTCAGGTTGCCCCCATATAAGGGTACCCCCCAATTTTCGGTATTTTAGGGTTCTTGAGCGCGGTTTTCAACCGAATTCGCTGAAATTTGGTACATTGGCTTCTTATTGGGTACCAAATTTCCCCACTAAAAATTATATATATATATGTCCACTTTTTCTGGTAGCCCCCATATAAAGGTACCTCCCAATTTCCAGTTTTTGGGGGGTTTTGACCGAATTTTTTCACCGAATTGGCTGTAATTTAGTAATTTCAGTTGTTATTGGGTGGCAAATCTCTCCACAGAAAATTATAAATAGAGGTCAATTTTTTTCGGGTAGTCCCCATATAAGGGTACCTGCAATGTTCGATATTTTGAGGTTCTTGAGTGCGTTTTTTAACCGAATTCGCTGAAATTTGGTATTTTGTAGTCGTATATGGTAACAAATATCCCCACCAAAAATTATTAATATTCACCCCTTTTTAGGGGTAGTCCCCATATAACTCCCTTTTTTATATTGAAATAGTTATATGATTTGTTCCGTGTGTTGCGGTTGGGTAGTCGTTACGGGGAATAGTCAATTTTTACCCTACAAAGACTATGTAGCCATCTGTAGCAAGCATTTCGCCTTCTAAAGGTATTGTGATAAAAGAAACCTCAAACATAACGATAATGAAATATATCGGCAGACATTTAGGCATCTCCTCAATATAGTGATACCTCCTGAAGGAAAGAATTGAGATAAACAATTAAAATATTGGGTTCAATATTGGCATATACCGGTCATTAATTAGGCATAGCCCTCATATAATGATATCCCCAAATATTCACCATTTTCCTACACTATGTAATCAATATTAGTCCCCCTTTAGGTACAGCCTCATATAACTTTGTAATCTAAATTACAGTAGTTTGAGGATTTTATACTCTACCATGCGTTATCAATATCAGTCCACTTTTTGGATCTTGCAGATTTTAGGAAAAATTCCCATTTAAAATTGCTGAAGTTTGTATTTGGTGTACATAATGGTTTACATAAATCGGTTTGTATAACTATGGTGGAGGGTATCCAAAGTTCGGCCCGGCCGAACTTAACGCTTTTTCACTTGTTTTTTTTTTGAGTCTGAAAGTAAGTGTTTCGAATTTGGTTCAAAGCAGTTCAGATTTAAATATAGCTCCAATATGTATGTTCTATCCGATTTCACGTCAAAGTAACACCAAACCCACAAAATTGAGTTTGCTTGTTTTTTATAGGCTAAAAACAACTCAGAAACATTTGGTTCAGATCGGGTTAGATTTAGATATAAAATCCATATATATGTTCCATCCGATTTCACGTTTAAACCACGCCAAAATCACAATATACACCCGATCATAACGAAAATCAGAAAGATTCAAATCGTATCTGATTTAGATATAGCTCTCATATATATCTTCTATCCTATTTCAACTTAAACCACTTGTTTGCATTATATCGCCCTTTTGAAAAGTTATATTCTAGAAGGAAAGCTACAGCTTCACAGTGGAATAAGCTATTGGGGTTCTTGGGGTGTCACGTTTCTCAGTTGAAAGGTCAGAAGCTTCTCTTTTACCAAATTCAAAGCTTTTATTACGTGCCGCTTTTTTTGAACAAATCGTAAGCAAAACATTTAAATCCGAATTTTGCCATTCATGATTTTTGTCTTTGAAAACATTCATGTTTCTGTGAAATCTTTACCAATTTTGTGCTAATTTTAAGCAAAATAAATGTACTATTTGCTTTAAAAATTTCTCTCTTTCATCTGAAATGTTGTCGGCATCAATTTTGTTCACTATATGTTTGAAACAGCAGCAGCTTTTTTTTTTGGTTACCTTCTTTTCGCCATATTTAAAAAAAAATCGATTTTTTATACGGAGGTTGCCTAGAAAAAGAGGCATTGCATGCAAAACGCAAACTCATTACTTATCACTTAATTGGGACATTTTTTTTAATAGCTTACTGAAAGTCAATCTATCAAATTACTTTAACTCTTTAAAGTCTTCATATGTTAAAGGGTTATTTTCAAGTATAGTGTCGCAAACATAAAAATGTTTTGATTTATTATAAATATGCTCACTTGTATCTATATTTTCCATTTTACACTAATTAATTATTGCAAGCACAATCGAAATAATACGCACTCAAAGTTGACTAAGCACCACAGAATAGAATTAAACTAAATTGTATTGAGCGACTTTCACGGCCTGATGTGTAACGGTACTTTATATTTAGCACTAATAAATATTACGTGTCCTTATTTTGGAGTGTTCTGAATACAAAAAACTCGTGTAAAACGACACTTTCATTTTCCTTAATTTTGCACAGAAAAACCGGTCATTTGACCCATAGTGCAATCGGACAAATATTGGGAGTTTGCTGTATCATTCACAAAAAATCGGACAAAACTACATATGGGAGCTATATCTAAATCTGAACCGATTTTAACTCGATTAAGAAAGTGATTATATGCATATTCTCAAAAGGAACCATGGGTCTATCTCGATTCTTTTTGCCTGTTACAAACATATATACAAAGACATAATACCCTGTACCACAGTGTGGTGAAGGGTATAATTAAACCCAAATTGATACTAAAAAGTTACAGAAATAGTAATTCACTTGGTTATGTTCGGTTAGAATATAACAAAAACTGTTATGCATATTCAAATATGTATATTAATAAAAATATTTTTCTTTGTTTTTTTTTACAGCTAATGACAACTGCCTATCAATTTTTTACTTTATTAAACGCTCAAATGGAATAGTAATGCTGCAAAATTATTTATCGCTTGAAAAATGCGTTATAATGCACACCGGCACCCATAGATAAAAGTAGATGATTTGTTTAGAACTTAAATAAATGCGAAATATAGAAACAACCTTTTACAAGTCTTTTTTTCCAAGCAAAGGTAGGAAATGGTGATTAGGCGTCGGGTGTGACGGAGAAATGCAAAAATCTTCAATATTTCAGTTTTTTTTTAAGATATAAAAAACCTCTTTCATTCGTTCTGATCTTTTTATGCCATCTTTACATAAGGTTGGCATTCAAACTATTTTAAATTTAAGATTGCAACCCTGGAGGCGATGTCAAAATATGGACCTATATTGTAAATTTTCTATAAAAAGGATTATTATCCCACTTGCGTCAGAATTATGATAAAATGTGTAACGTGACCGTTTCATACATTATGCACGACCCAAGTTAATGTCAACCCACCTCAATATTTAGTAGTGAATAACGTCTCACTCTAAACCTAAGCCAGTATCATTACCTGTGTTCTTCAACTTCATTGCATTAATCGACAGATAATTTTCTTGAAGTACACAATAATTCTCATTCACTTCATAGTACGATACGGATATATGTTCCATTTTTCCATACCGAAGTGGTCGACCTCGGACGTTAACGAAATACGAGTTACAAAGATGTGCGGCTTGTCCGCAGTCTCGTATACTGGTGAATGTTAACGACGGTTCGGCCTCGCTCATAGCCAGCTCCCCGCTCTTTGCCAGCTCCTCGCTCATAGCCAGCTCCACGCTCTTTGCCAATTCCTCCGCTCATAGCTAGCTCCCCCGCTCATAGCCAGCTCCCCGCTCATACCTAGCTCCATACTAATAACCACTAACTACTAACCGAACCCTGACAAAACCCGAACCCTGAAAACCCCGAACCTGCCGATCACCAACGAGCCGAAGGTAGCCAGCCGATCTTCAACGAGCCGACATCAGCTAGCCGATAACCTTCGAGCCGACAGTAGCCAGCCGATCTTCAACGAGCCGACATCATCTAGCCGAGTATCTTCGAGCCAACTGTAGCCAGACGATCTTCAACGAGCCGACATCAGTAGCCGAGTATCTTCGAGCCGACTGTAGCCTGCCGATCTCCAACGAACCGACAGCAGATAGCCGATCTTCAACGAGCCGACATCGTCTAGCCGATTAGTTACGAGCCGAGATCACTTAACCACCCCCGAGCCGACTGTAACCAGCCGGCTATTAACGATCCGACCTCCATACCCAGCTACCATTACCGACTAGAAGATTCCAACATAAAAGCTTATCTCACATCCAAACTACTATTCATATTGTAAACACCAGAGTATTATAATGAAGATTGAAATTGTAATCACTCGTGTTTTTACTTAAGGTTTGTGGTTCCTTAGGTTGACCCTGGCAGCGACTGAGCTTACTTCAGCCTTAGTTAAAACCACTCGTTATAAATGCATTTTTGACAGTAAACGTAAAAAAAAGTATCAACAGAAAAAAAAATGCACCACGTCATAAATTAACCAGTAAGGAAAGTAATAAAATCGGACGGGGGACGGAGAAGGAACATTAGCATGCAATCGTATGAACTAAAATATGCGATATGAACCGACTTTGAACATGTCGTTCGTTTGTTGTAATGGGGCAAAATTTTGTAAATCGAATTAAAGCAAATATCAATCGACACCGGTTGAATATTTAGAGCCCAATTAACACGAAGTCGGTCGAAAATATATATGGGCTATGTCTGTACTTCCACAAAACGTAAGTACGTCATTATATGCCCAATTTTATACGTTGTGCAAAATGTCATGTCAATCTGTCAAACATAAGGAGTTTGGTGCACCATTTATTTAAAGTCGGACGAAAACACATATGGAAGCTATATCGAAATATGGACCGATTTTAACGAAACTTGTCACTGGTTAGATTATAATAAGACTTGTGGTCGGAGGTTGTTTTCATAACAAGACACTGCTGGTGAAGAAGTGGGAAGTCTTCCACAGGGAGGAGAACGAGGAAGGGACTCTCCTTGTATTAGGATTGGACAGATCTTCAATGGCAAATCTGCCAAGGCGTACTACTTGTCCAACGCTGTATTCTTCAAAATCATAAAGACAAGGATAGGAGAAAGTGAAGCCACATTTTCTAAGACCCACATCCAAACCGAAACTATGGCAGCTGGCAAGGGTACCAGGATAGAAATAATTGTGGAAACATTAAGGCTTCTAACGAATGCTCACTTCCCAACGAATATATCGACAATGGACAGTGTCATGGTAGAAAGGGAAGAAAGATGAGAGAAACCTATGATTGACATGTCAATGGTGCTAGACGCTTTAAAAAACTCCTATCCATTAAAAGCGGCTGGGCCGGATGATGTGCTCCCCACTATACTACAATAGGGGGCGGTACATTTTTGAATTAGTATAGCTTCGTATTAAATAGAAAACCAAATTCACTTTTTTGAAACCGAGAATGGGGTCCCCTTTATGTTTACAATGCCGTAGTGTTCAGGTCCGAATTATGGGTTATAAAATCATACAATTTTGTACACAGAATTTCAGCAATTTTAAAGGGGATTTTGAAAGCCTCATATGTACAAGTCCTTTCAAAAAAATTTTAATACACATGCATATGCCCACGGTTAGGTAAATTCCCTTAGGGTTTCATATCTAGGCAATAAATGTTCATCTTGATGATATTCGATTCTCGATTCTCCTATAATATCAAATTTATCATATCAAAATAACGACCAATGACAAAAAACGATCTCTGTGGTTTTCGAATAAAAATAAACTCCTCATGACATTATTCATACAATCAATAATATGAATGCACAAAAACACCACCCATGAGTCACTCACTCAAAGTAATGGCTTCTATTCTATAAACTTGTTTGAAATGAAGTGCAATGAGTAAGTGTGCAACAAATATGAGTTGCTTCAAGTATGAGAATTTTAATTTCGTTGTATTTGTTTGATTCATACAATCCACGATTCAGACTCGACAAACACGGCATTCATTGTGTTGTAACTCACACAGTTTGAACAACTGCGACGAGTTTGTCTACGAACATGTTTTATACAATGAAGTGTGTAAAGCCCATTCGAGTTCTACAATAGTATCCGAATTTAATTTAATTTTTATTCATTTTTGAAGCCTATAATTATTTATAAATAAAAATATTCAATGTCGGGTAATGTGGACCACTATAAAAAAGTGGACATTTTCATGACGACGAGTTTGAAACATGTGCGCATTTAAACTGCGAGGAGGTTTTATATATCCTCTGAAAACTCAATATGCGAAATTACAGGTTCTCTTCGGTTGGATAATGAAGCAAGGACCTTCAAAATACTGCAAATGGAATGGTACCCTTAAATGGGGGCTATTCCAAAACATGATCCCATATATTTTTGCATTTATTATTACCCAAGAGTGCAATAAAATGAAATTTATCACAACCTACCTTTAACAAATGATCCACACTACCCACATATACTGTCCACATTACCAGCCAAGTTATTTTTATTCGTAGTTTTGAGTTTTTTGGAATATAATGCAATAAAATTTTTATAGACAAATATATATAATGTTTGATCTGGAATATATTTAGTCAAGAAATGTTGTATGTGTATGTTGTGAAAACAATTTGTTTTTATTTTTACCGTATCTACGCCCACAATGTCAAAAAATTGTGGTCCACATTACCCGAAGTTACTCTACTGATCAGCAAATTGTCATAGCAGTAAAAGTTACCCATTTAAGAGTTCAATGGAATTGGTGAGAGAGTTATCGTTGGATATTACTTCAACAACAAAACGTGGACGGGCTTACATGCCCGGAGACTATCAAGAAAGTTCTTTTGTTTCTAAAAAGAATCGGAAAGCCAGATTGCCTTTAGCAACAGCTCATATTAATTGGAATCCGACTCAGTGGAGAAGTGTTATGCTCTCGGATGAATTAAAACACTCAGACATAAAAAAATTACCGGGAGAAAGCGCAAAAATGAAAGGCTCATACCAAAGTATTGCAAGGGAACTGGGAAGCATGGAGGAGGGTCAATAAAAGATTCAGGATACCCAAAGATCAAATTGTCTCGTAAATGTGCTGCCGTAATCAATAATAATGGTTTTGCTGTCGATTACTCGCAAAATTGCAATTTTAGATGCTTCAGTTTTGCCCAACAGTGTATCAACTAAATAGCGGTGCTTAACAAATTTTATTTTGAGGTTTTTGAACACAATTTTGAACAGGATGCGTTTTAATTTGGGTCCCTATTGGGTACCCCATATTATGGGAGATGTTCAGTACTCGAAATTGTCTATTTATATTCTATAACATGTTGCATTTTAAGGCGATTTAGTCATTATTAGTTAGCCCTTCTGTTCCTTTGTTATAATATTACTACCTCCGCAGGGTTTGGAGATACCAAACAAAACCGTCACGTTCGAAAATGAACCTTTTCAGTCAACATTTAAGTAGATTTCCCCGAGAGGTAATCAATATTGGTAACCCTCATATAACTTTGTACTCTAATTACTTTTTTTCCAGGGTTTTTAATTATTTGTATTTAATAGAAAAAATAAAAGACATTATTTCTCACTATTGCTCACTGATAAAGTTTTAAAGAGTGTACAAGCTAAACATTTGCTTGAATGTACCTGTACAATGAATGCCACCCAGCATTTATTAACGTTAAGTCGTTGAATGAATACAGAGAATACAAAATACAATGCATGATATTCACTCATTGGACTCATTGATGTTGTAGAACTTGTTTTTGTAATCCATCATACTCAATATTGTGGTTTCGAGTTTGATCGTTTGATGGGACAAAGCTCAACGAAGTACCACACAACTTCGATGGTTGAATTCATTTGCACTCATTCAATGTTGAATACGACTTAACATCCACGACTCTGAATACGACTTAACATCCATGAATGCGGATGGGCGTTCATTGTACGAGTACATAGCACAAGAAACGCGTCGCACATCACTAAACTATCTGTTCGGAAAATAAAAACATGTTCAAATCTAATTTATCCCATTGTCAACTCGTCAATAATAGCATCGTTTTGGAAAAAATATTTCGAAATCTCAAGCTGAAAGATCACCTTAAACTAATCCATGTTTGTAGAGAATTTCACGATACGTTGGTGCAGTTTGTATGGCGCTCCACTTGCAAGGATCTAAAAGTCAACCAACAAGGCGGTCATTATTTTGTGAATTGTAATGGAAGTGAAATTTCCCGCATGAAAGAGAAAGAAATTGGTCAATTTCTAAATTTAAATCGTTTTAATGTCCAAAGACTAACACTAAGTCACTGTACAAATACGACACTATTTGGAATGATCGGAGAGTTCGAAAATCTCATCGTTTTGGAAATACTCCACTGTAAAATTTCGAATGACACGTTAGAAAGATTGGCCAAAAATTGTCGTGACTTGAAAACATTGATATTAGATCGTTGTAGTTGTGACCATTGCAACGAAGATTTGGTCTTGGACCAAGAATTGAAAATAGAAACTTGGACAAGAATACCATCTCTGAGAGAGCTACGAATCGGTACACGATATTCCATCAAAACTAATTATGAAAGTCTAATCCGTATTGTTTATAAACTTAACCTAACGAAATTATCTATTAATTCGTCTTTAGTTGCCAAAAGTATAGAACAGTTTAAAGATTTTAATCCATCAAAATTGGAAAATCTGCAACATTTAGATTTCGGCAGATTTTCAAATCGCAAATCCTGGCTTTTGTTTGTAGAACTGCATTTACCTCATTTGACAAATCTGCAGTCTTTGGCCTTATTCATAGACTTGGGCAATTGTGTTTTTATAACTGATAACACACTAAAGGCCATTGCAGATTCCTGTCCTAGACTACAAAAAATTTCCTTCAAAGAGTGCAAATTTCGAACTAAACGTTTCATCCTGTCGCCGTCACTCTCACATCTATCCCTGGTATGGTGTAGAGGTGTAACATGGCAACATTTTTACGAGATGTTACACGAATATTCATTGCAAACTTTCGATACCATTAATTGTTGTTACGATGGCCATCTGATGGACCTATTGAATAGATCTCACACTCTGCAAACTCTTACTGTGGAAACGTATATAATTCCATGTTTTGAAAAAATACTGGACGATGATGATTACAGCTTTCCCCAAGTTACTACATTAAATTGGCTTAACTCCGAGGAAGTAATTTACGAAAACACTAAACGTTTTTCTCAACTGTTTCCTCAACTCGAGACCTTACATTTGGAACGTGCGTATCTTCCGATCGAGGAATTTCAACAACTGTCATGCCTACACACCCTTAAAATATCTATGTTCCAAGACATGGCATGGCCATATATGTTTCAGATTTTACTATCTGTTAATCTACAACAATTAATAATTGAATTGCCTACAAATATGTGTACAGATCGTTGTGGCATATTCTCAACGGATCCATATCAGTTCATAAGTTTACAATGCGTTCTTATTCAACAAGCACGCAACAATCCGGATATGGATTCGAACATAATACCTTGGGTGCCAGCTAAAAATATAAAATATTTGGAAATTCCATTTACACTTTTTCGAACATCTCTAGATTATTGGCTTAATTTGCATTCGAAGTGTTCGGCAATGAAAATGAAATTTTATACGAAATTCGCTAGTGAAATTTTCTCGGAGTCGTTTTTGGAAGTGTTACTCAACCATCGTGATATTGTTGACTCTTTAAAAACCATTAACATTTGCAATAATGAAATGAGTAAGTTAATATACCATATTATCCTAGCGGGATAATATGTTTCGGGTTAGCGCTTTGGTTTTTGTGAACATATTTGTTATTGTTTCCTTTGAGGATATACACATAACTAGCATATGCCCGCTACGTCGTTAGCGGGCCTTTCCAAAAAACTTACATTTTATAGTTAAAAAATATACATTGAGTTAGCTACACAATATAACTTAATATGGATTTATGCATTTCTAAGTATGTACTAACATTGATCCATATCACACTTAAAAATTATTTAATAATCTCGACACTTTTGGATTCAGTATAAATCGGAAAACGTCGAATAATCATAGCTCAGGTCCTATACATTAATTAAAAAAAAGCTTAGATCTTAGTCTGCATTTCTTTGAACATAGGCTTAAGAAGCGTTGGTGCTCAAATTTTCAAATTCATCACACCATAATATCCCGTTTCAAAGCAGATTTTTCTTCTTATTTTATTTTTTATTTACTCCATGCAATCCAAGATTTTTTTTAAACTTTGTTGTTCCTTTCGATAATTTTTTATTATTGTACTACGTTTTAGTATTTGTACCATTATACATAGTACGAATGTGCAATATAACATTTTGTACAGTACATCATTTATTATGCAGAGTTCTGCCTTTATAGGGAAGATTGCAGAAATTTAGTATTTTTAATGCTGTGTGTTACAAAATCCTTATTGGGGAAATTTTTGGTATATCCTCTACATAAAGATCCCGCCCATTATTCATTACATAAGAATTCGCGGCCGTGGGGTTGGAAACATCATTAGAAATAAACGACAACGTTTTTAGTTCAGATTTTCGATAAATATGTCCATAAAACATTTTATTTGTCATAGTTACAGATAAATACTAAAATTCGGAACTGTCTCTACCTTTTCGGATGTGAACTATACATATTATATTTAATTTGTTATAGCTGTTATACATACAAAACTTTATCTCTACCCGTTCTGTCGTACACAATATTTAGAACCCTAAGTACTAATGTCAAACAAAACTGCGAAAACATTGTTCTTCAAACACAAAGTCTTGTACCAAATTCCATTTCCACCCGTGTTGTACTTTTAGAAATAATTTTCGGAAAATATTTATGTATAAATGTTTATCGTCATAGTTCCAGATAAGTATTAAATAAAAGGTTAATATCTTTATCTGTTCTACCGTACCCAATATTTAGTATTTGTTGGTACCAATGACAATTTCTATCATATTAACTTGTTGATGGCGCTGAGAGTAATTATACTTTTATTTTGGAAGCCACATGTAACATTTTTAGTAGTTTCCAGGCTTTTTGGAACCCTTTTCATAAGAAACTTCATCACTACACTATTTTGTTTGCGTACTAGTTCTTACCATTCACTATGGTACAGAATTTAGTACGTATTTCCAAAAATATATACAGTCACTCACATTCAAAGTCGGGCAAACACAAAACAAAATTTTTATATGCAATATTTATGTTTCTATGACCAATAATACTTCTAATTTTGTTTCTATTTTATAGCAAAAACTCTTGTATATAAAAAAAAAAACACACACAAAAATATTGCAAGTACCGTTATAAAATGAATATGAAGCCAAAACAAACAAAAATCACTTTTCAGCATCACATTGAAAGTCGGGCAAGCCATGGTTTTTTGCAGTAATGCAGTAAACATACCGTTATTTTTTGATTTTTTTTTGTATTTGTTTTACACATATTTGGTCATTGTTGTGTTATCAGTCATTCAGTGAAGTTTGTTAGAGTATTTTAGAAAATGCCTCGTAATATTAGACTTTCCACCATAGAAGAACGGAAGATAGTTATAAACCAGCATTTGGAAGGAAAATCTGAACGCGAAATATCGAAACTGGTTAATATAAGCAAATCAACGGTCCATGATATTATCTCCAGATATAAAGAAAATGGATTAATATCAAACAAACTACGTAAACCGCGATCAAAGAAATTATCCTCTAAAGACGAGAGTATGGTTTTAAGAGAAGTGAAGAAAAATCCCTTTATATCTGCACCAAAATTGACTTCAATGTTCAAAGAAGCTTCTGGGACAGAAGTTAACCCAGAAACAATTTCTCCGAAAAAATGACTTCAATGGCCGAGTTGCACGAAAAAAGCCCCTCATTAGCAAGAAAAACCAAAATGACCGTCTTGCCTTTGCCCGTCAATATATGTCTAAGAATTTTGATTTTTGGAGGACTGTAAGTGTGGACAAAAATAACAAATTCATAGTTCTAAAATAGTTTTTTTTAGGTACTTTTTACTGATGAAAGTAAATTTAATTTATTTGGATGTGATGGAAGGGGCAAAGTATGGCGCAAACCAAACAAAGAGCTAATTGCCCGAAAGTTATAAAAACTCCTGCACAAAGTCCCGATCTTAATGTCATTGAACATTTATGGGACGAATTAGGACGCAGAATGCAGGACAGGCTTTGTACTTCAAAAGAAGCTTTGAAAACGGCTCTGCAGGCAGAGTGGACAAAAATTAGTCCTGATGTTTGCAAATAACTCGTCGAATCAATGCCTAGCCGATTACAAGCTGTTGAAAATCTAAAAGGTGGTGCAACAAAATACTAATTTGTAGTTTCATCTTTATATTATAGTTTTTTAATGTAGTGCCCGACTTTTATTGTGGGTGTGAAAAGTGCCCTTATCGTAGTTTAATCTTTATGTACAAATTATAAGAGACCTTGAAATAATATTTTTCTGTTGTTTTTAAATAAAAGTATTTTTGTGATAAAATAGAAATAAAGTATATTTATTTTCTTTCATAATATCATAGATATTCCAACTAGAAATATTTTTATGTGTGTGCCCGACTTTAAATGTGAGTGACTGTATGCATATCATCATATGAGAAATAATTAACAACATGCAATGTTTCAAATTTTAATCTATACCCTTTCAGTTGTCATTTAATATTTAGTACCATTTTAGTACTAATTTCAATTTCGTTTTAGATTTCTATTTCTAACGATTCCATTGTAGTAGCTTATCTACCCGTACCTGTTCCATTGTAATATAATATTTAGTACCTTAAGTACTAATTTCCAAAATTTGTTCACAAATTCCCCTTCGCCTATCCATTTAAGTACCATTTTAGTACTTATTTCGAAAAAAAAAAATATTTTTCCACACCATTCCATTTGTAATAGCTTAAGCTACATACCATGTTTCAGATATGTATCTCTACTGATTCCAATTAAATATAATTTTTAGTACTTTTTAGTACCACTGAGTACTAAATTCCAAAATGTTTTCACACACACACCACTTACCTCGTCATAGACAAAGCTACGTGCCACGCTTCAAAGTTCTACTTCTAAACGTTCCGGCACAAAGCAGTTTTTAGTACTTTTTAGTACCTTTTAGTACGAATTTCCAAAAACCCCGCCTTATCACACGCCTACGCACCAAACCCCACCTACATGCCAAATTTCAAGTTTCTAGCTTTAGCCGTTTCGTCTGGGCGTTGATGATCAGTCAGTCACTTATAACGCAACTCTTTTATATATAGAGATCACTTTCTGACTCGACTTATTGCAAACAAAATGCAGATCGCAGATTTATTTCATTTGTCAGATATATCAGATATCTCGCTGTCTTTTTTTTCATGACATAATTATACAAGGTAGTCTCTCTCATACAGTCATATGTTTCCATTTATTTCATGATTTTGCCTTTGACATTATTCAGCATTCAACATTTAAGTGAAATATCTTCCTTTGAAATGTACGCACATCATGTGTTCAGTGGCAAAAATTGCTAAATAATTTGTTTTTGGAAAATTCGTACTATAACGGTACGAAAAGTACTAAAAGGTACTAATCTATACCAATAAAAGAGTAAAGTGATTGACTGACTGATATAACGATTCATCAACGCCCAGACGAAACGGCTGAAGCTAGAATCTTGAAATTTTGGGTGAGGGTCACTTTTGGTCCAAATGTGACAGATAAGGCTGGGTGTTTGGAAATTCGTACTATAACGGTACGAAAAGTACTAAAAGGTACTAATCTATACTAATAAAAGAGTAAAGTGATTGACTGACTGACTGATTTAACGATTCATCAACGCCCAGACGAAACGGCTGAAGCTAGAATCTTGAAATTTTGGGTGAGGGTCTCCCTTGGTCCAAAGGTGACAGATAAGGCTGGGTTTTTGGAAATTCGTACCAGAACGGTACGAAAAGTACTAAAAAGTACTTAATGTGATACCATTTGTATTTGGCGAACCGGTGGAGCTAGAACTCTGAAATTTTGTTTGGTGGTCGTTGATGGAGTGTAGGATAGATGACCAAAGGGTTTTTGGAAATTCGAACTATAACTATCCGAAAAGTACGAAAATGTACTAAATTTGGTACAATTCTGTAGCATGTGAACGGATAGCGTTAAAAACTTGAAATTTGGAGTGTGAATTAAGGTTGAGATGTGGGGTCCATTTAAGGAGATGGTTTTGAATGCGCTTACTCATGTGTACGAAAAGTACTATATGGTACTATGTTTGGTACAAATTTAATCTATGCTAATAAAAGAGTAAAGTGATTGACTGACTGACTGATTTAACGATTCATCAACGCCCACACGGAACGGCTGAAGCTAGAATCTTGACATTTTGGGTGAGTGTCACTCCTGGTCCAAAGGTGACAGATAAGGCTGGGTTTTTGGAAATTCGTACTAGAACCGTACGAAAAGTACTAAATTTGTTATCATTTGTATTTGGCGAACCAGTAGAGCTAGAAATCTGAAATTTGGACTGAGGGTCACTGATGGAGTGTAGAATAGATGTAACAAAGGACTTTTTGGAAATTCGAACTATAAGTATCGGAAAAGTACAGAATTGTACTAAATTTGGGACAATTTCGTAGCATTTGAATGGATTGAGCTAAAAATTTGATACTTGGAATGCAAATTAAGGTTGAGAATTAGGGTCGATATGAGGAGAGTTTAGAAAGCGTGTACTCATGTGTACGAAAAGTACTATATGGTACTATATTTGGTACAAATTTGATTTGGAGGTACAAATCGAGCTGGAATCCTGGAATTTGAAATTAAAATTACCGTCGGAGTGTAGGATTGGGATATGAACGTAGTTTTGGAAATTTGTTACTTATGTGTACGAAAAGTACTAAATCGTACTATAATCGGTACAGTTTGGATTTGGGTGATCCTATAGAGCGGGAACAATGAAATTTGGAGTCAGGATCACTGTAGGGGTATGGGATTGGGGTCAGGATTCAGTTTATGAGAACAATACTTATGGGTACTAAATGGTGCTAAATTTGGTACAATTTGAATTTTAGGTGAACCAATAGAGCTAGAATCATGAAATTTGGAGTCTGTTGAGGTGTAAGATTGAGATTTGTAGGAAGTTTTAGAAATTTGTACTAATGTGTACTAAATTTGGTACAATTTGAATTGTGAGTGAACCGATAGAGTTGGAATCCTGAACCTTGGATTTGGGATCACTGTGGGGGTGTAGGGTTGGGGTATGTAGGAAATTTTAGAAATTTGTACTAAGTGTACTAAATTTGGTACAATTTAAATTGTGGGTGAAGCGATAGAGTTGGAATCCTGAAATTTTGATTTAGAATCACTGTGGAGGTGTAGGATTGGGGTATGTAGGAGTATTTGGAAATTGGTACTACTATGTACTAAATTTAGTACAATTTGAATTGTGGGTGAACCGATAGAGTTGGAATCCTAAAACTTGAATTTAGTATCATTGTTGGGGTGTAGGATTGGGGTATGTAGGCAGTTTTGGAAATTGGAACAATTTTAATTGTGGGTAAACCGATAGAGTTGGAATCCTCAAATTTTGATTTAGGGTCACTGTGGAGGTGTAGAATTGGGGTATGTAGGAAGTTTTGGAAATTCGGACTACTGTGTACTAAATTTGGTACAATTTTAATTGTGAGTTAAACGATATAGTTGGAATCCTGAATCTTGGATTTAGGATCACTATGGGGGTGTAGGTTTGTGGTAAGAAGGAGGTTTTAGAAATTCGTACTACTGTGTACTAAATTTGATACAATTTAAATTGTGGGTGAACCGATAGAGTTGGAATCCTGAAACTTGGATTTAGAATCAGTGTGGGATTGGGGTATGTAGAAGACAATTTGAATTGTGAGTGAACTGATAGAGTTTGAATCCTGAAAAATGGATTTAGGATCACTGTGGGGGTGTTGGTTTTGGTTAAGTGGGAAGTTTTTGAAATTCGTACTACTTTTTACTAAATTTGGTACAGTTTGTATTGTGGACGAACCGATAAAGCTGGAATCCTGACATTTTGATTTAGGATCACTGTGGAGGTGTAATTTGGATCTGGGTGAACCTTTAGAGCTCGATTCGTGAAATTTGGTACTCAAATTAAACAAATGATCGATCATATTCTGTTTTCTGTGAAAATAAAATAATATGTTAATACATGCTTAAGTATTTCCCACATTCGCTAACGAAGTAGCGGGCATATGCTAGTTTATAAATATGTTGATGTTCCCTTCCTAAAACTTATAAATTGTTCTGTTCCCGTACTGCAAGAATCTACTACACAACTATGTTGTCAGGGTATTATAGCTTTGTGTAGCCACAAAAATTTGTAACGCCGCGAAATATTGGTCCTAGACCCACCTTTAAGTATACCGATCGTCATATCTCGACTAGCTGAGTCGATCTAGACATGTGTGTCCGTCCGTCCGTCCGTCTGTCCATTATAATTTGTAAACACGATACAGGCCACAGTTATGGACCAATCTTCACGAAATTTTGCATGTAGGATGGGTTCTGGCCAATGAAGACCCCTATTGTTTTTGGGAAAGATCGGTTAATATTTAGGGGATGAAATGGGCCAAATACTAAATTTTTGTCGGTTTTTCTGGTCGCTCCAGAGGCCGCAATAATGGCCCGAACATCGTGAAATTTTGCATGGAGAAGGGGATCGGGCCAAAGAACAATAATGAAATACAACCCAGAAAAGAAAATCTGGACAATATCTGTACTGAATACTCGTAATACTCGGAAAATATGTCAGTGTGAGGAAGAGGTGCTGTTTATCTCTAATCGGGGAAGAGGGTGCAAATATCACTAAATATTGCCCAGGCTCGGAATAAACATCCGCAGAAAATTTGAGTTCCGTGGTAGTTGTGTAGGGTATCGTATGGTCGGCCCCGTCCGACTATACTGCTCCGCTCACTGGTTTTTTACTACGAAAACACTGTTTTCCTTTATGATATCGAAAAAGTAGTAAAAACTCGGGAACATACCAAAATATAAGATGTAACAACCATGGTTCAATCCTGAGCGCAATGTTCTGCTTTAGATAATATATTTTGTTTAATTTATTGAAAATATGCCAATCCACATACATACAATTTTAATGAAATTTATTTTTCATATTATTTGAAATTTATTGAAGAGTTCCAAATTAAAAAAGGGTTGTCATAAAATTCTCAAATGAGACTACCTTCAGTAATAATGAAATAATATTCTATGTTATTTTCTTTCTCTTTTTACAGATTGTGCTGAAGTACGAAAATCCCTTTCTGATGTTATGCGTGATAACGAATTTCTATGCGACTCCAAAGGACAGTATTTCATTATCATTTAATTATCGAACGTTGTGTAATTCCCATAATAAAATTATTCGGATAATGCTGTTATTTCAATTTGCAAACTCTGCAACTGAATTGAAATTGAAATTATTTCTCCAAACAATTAAAAAATTTTCATATCTTTGTACCGTCTATTTGACCGCAACATACGAGAATTCCTACATATATGTATGAGTATTCCATTCGGGGACCCCACCCATTTTCGATTTCTAATTTCGACGATTTTATATAAGTTTTATAAATAAGTATAAGTATTTAGGTTCTTATAGAACAATAAAATTTATTGACACAATTTTGTTGTTGTTTTGTCGATGTTTTTTTTCTGTAATTGAGTAGTTTATTTTGAACGTGGTTAGAATCCATTTCAGGTTCTTGGTTTCCTAGAAAAGTCTACAAAACATATCTTACCTTAATATATAAAAGAGCAGGGTGCGCAAAATTCGCACGCGAATGATTCAAAATACGTTCTTTTTTGTTTTGGGATCATTTTACGAATGAATTTATCGCGATAAACGACACACAACAACGACCGTTCTTTTCGTTTGGTGGTTCAAAATTCTTTCTGACATTCGCTCACGAATGAAAACAAACATTCGCGAATTTTATTGTGAACTCAATAGTTGTTGGGCATGCGTTTTTTTATTCACCACATGCTCAACACTTTCTGCTACACACACATTTATTCGCAGTGTGTGTGTTTAATTTTTATATATTAATTTTGTCATTCCGTTTGTAACTCATCGAAATATTCATTGCCGACCCTATATATTCTTGAAATTCTAAAACGATCTAGCGATGTCCGTTCGTCTGTTGTAATCACGATATCTTTTGAAGGAATTGAGATAGGGTGCTGAAATTTAGCATAGGGTTGTCTTTTGTCGGCAGGCAGGTCAAGTTCGAAGATGGGATATATCGGTCCACGGTTAGGCATAGCTCCCAAAAGACAACCCTATGCAAAATTTTACAAAATACTAAATTACTGCCAATTGGGCATATATATTAATGCCCAATTAGCAGTAATTTAGTAGTTTGTAAAATTTTACTTAAGGTTGTCTTTTGTCTGCAGGCAGATCAAGTTCGAAGATGGGATACATCGGTCCATTTTTTCGGATAGCCCCCATATAAGTGTACCCCAATTTTCGGTATTTTGTTCTTTGTTCTTTAGCGCGTTTTTCAACCGAGTTCGTTGAAATTTGGTACCTTGGGTTTTTATAGGGTATCAAATATTTCCAATTAAAATTGTAAATATCGGTCAACTTTTTCTGGTAGCCGCCATATAACGTTGTTTGGTTCTAAGACTCTGTTGTAATTATTTCACCTGCGGATCATTTAGGTCTAGCCCCCATATAATGATTTTGACCTTTTGTGGCCGTGGTACCAGAACGAGTTGACCAATGGGACCCATATTCCTAGGCTTGGTTAATATAATAGGTTGTACAAAGTTTTGGTCCAATTAGGATAGTTCGTTCGCATGATATTATAAAATTATTTTTTGCTCAATTTTGACCATTTTATGTGGGAGGAACCAGAAGGAGTAGACCGATATTCCTCATCTACGAACTTGTCTATGTTTTGAAGAAATAATAAGATTTGCAAAGTTTGAATCTGAAACCCTGTTGGTCCAAAGAAACATGGAGTCTAGAACCAATGTTCCGATGAGGCACATTTTCATGGTATCAAAGTTTATACATTAGCCATAAGACTGAGGGTATCCATTAAAAATTGCAAACATTTGAATTTGGTGTACTTTATAGTTCACGAAATAGGTTTGTAGAAATGTCGCTATAGGTCCACTTTTTGGTATGTTCCCTATATTTTCATTTCAAGTATCTGTCAGTATACCTATGGTGGAGGGTATCCAAAGTTCGGCCCGACCGAGCTCAACGCTTTTTCACTTGTTTACATTGAAATAGTTATCTGATTTGTTCCGCGTTTTAGGTTTGGTTCTAAGACTTTATTGTAATCATTTCACTTGCGGAGGATATCGAGATAAAAAATTAGAACGTAAGGGTCGATAATGAACTATAGCACGTATTTAGGCCTAGCCCTCATATAATAATACCTACCGATTTTTGGGGTTTTTAATATTTACCGTAAACTAATATATTCTGATTCAAAAATGTTAGTTTCATATAATGATAACTACAAATGTACGGTAATATCTACGCGATGTAGTCAACATTGGTCCTCCAGGGACGTACTCATACAAATTGTTTTCTGGAATACCAATTTTCATATAGATACAACAGCCCAACCTCCCGATATAAAACGTGGGTGCGTTGGTTATGGCCTCATATAACTCTTTTGGGGATGTGCCACCATGCGTCGCTAGTATCGATCAACTATTTGTTGGTGTTGTGAAATTTGAATTTGGTGTACATTAGGTTTACATAATAGTTTCTACAAACCTATCGGTACGAAAAGTACTAAATTTAGAACAATTTGGACTTCGGTGAACGGATAGAACTTGAACCCAGAACGTTGCACCTAAGATTACTGTAGGCATATAGGATTGAGATAGTTTTGTACAAATCTGGTATAATTTGGATTTCGGTGAACAGATAGAGCTGGAATTCTTAAAATGGGACTTACGATTACTATGGAAAAAACATGAATTCGCCTGCCTGTTAACCTTATGAATAAACCTTGATTTTAAGGGTGCAATTCGATTACGAAGCGATTTAAATAATTTGGACTGATACACAAATTGGTACTGTACACATTTTTGCCCTTTTCTTTATATTGAAAAGCGCATAACATGGCCAAAAATTTGAATTTTTAAAAACCTTCTTTTGATATGTGTCGTCCATAATCAGGTCTTGGCATGTGTAATCTAAAAATATTAGTTTAGAGAAACAGAAACCATTATTTTTATATGAACTATAGGAGTTTATTTAACATGCTTCGGTATGTACCGTTTTGTTGTATGATTTGTTGCCATTTTAAAGGTAACTTATAATGCCTCACTCATAGAAGTCCTGTTCTCTATTTGCAAAAAACTCTAGTAGTCGATTTTCACTATCCTCCATAGATACCAATTTTTTATCATTAAAGAAATTTTTCAATGCAACTGTATGGCGGATACATTAAAACTTCCCAAACAAGCTCCCGAAATTTCTGGCGAGTCAATGTAGATGTGAGTGGGCTAACGTTGCACTGGTGGAACACGACACCTCTCCTGTTGGCCAATTCTGGCCGAATTTAGGGTTTGGCCATACGGAAGCAACTCATAACAAAAAATGTCACCCAAACATAGAATTTATCTTTGAATCCAACTTTGTGTAAATGGTTTACGACTGCTAACATGCCGGTCAACTTCGATCATTTCGTTTGGCTCGCTTTTATATGCCTTTTGAGCTGGCATATAAAAGCGAACACAACATGCACTAGCCAACGTAGTCGCTGCAACCCGATACGTTTGACTATGTCAATGTCCGAGAATAGATGGTATAGCTCATGGTTCATTCGACGGCGGTATTCAATGTCGTATATCAGCGTCTTGTAGAGAATTTGGTCTGGCGAAAGATCTTTTGATTTGCTTACTCAGACCAAAGTAGCTTCTGTTGGCCAACACTATTTTCCTCCGGATTTTAAAGCTGATGTTATTACTTTTGTTTATGGCGGGACCGAGGCATATAAAATCTTTGACTACCTCGAAGCTGTAGTTGTCAAGTTTCACAGTTGGTCCGAGTCTACTGGACGTCTTGTGCGTTGATACTATCATTGGTCATTTCGCCATTGACTGCCAGTACCACTTTGGTAGACTCCTTCTCAATTTGCTGTGTTGCTATTTAAAGATTGAAACTAATATGAAACAATTGAAAAAGCGTTAACTTCGGCCGGTCCGAACTTTGGATACCCTCCACCATAGATATACTGATAGGTACTTGAAATGAAAATATAGGGAACATACCAAAAAGTGGTCATATACCGACACTTCTACAAACAATTATACACAAGTATACCCTCAGTTTTATGGCTAATGAGGATGTATACACTTTAGCACGGTGAAAATGTGCCTCATCGAAATATTGGTTCTAGACCCTATGTTTCTTTGGACCAAATCCGTTTCAGAAAATTTTGATTTCATCCAAACTTTGCCCATCTTATTATTTCTTCCAAACGTAGTTCAAGTTCGAAGTTTGGGAATATCTAGGCCTAAATGCGGGCTATAGTTCATATATAGTTCTTTATCGCACCTTACGTTCTAGTTTTTTTATCTCCCGCAGGTGAAATGATTACAACAGAGTCCTAGAACCAAACCCAAAACGGGGAACAAATCAAATAACTATTTTAATATAAACAAGTGAAAAAGGCGTTTTGGATAACCTCCACAATGGTTATACTGGCAGATAATTGAAATGAAAATATAGGGAACACACCAAAAAGTAAGCCTGTACCGATAATTCCACAAACCGGTTTATGTAAACCATTATGTATACCAAATACAAATTTCAGCAATTTTTAATGAAACCCGCCCAAGCGTGGACTAATACTAATAACGCATGGTAGAAATTTAGATTACAAAGTTAGATTACATAGTGTAGGAATTAGCGAATATTTGGTGTTATAATTACAAGAGGGCTATACCTAATTAATGACCGACATATGTCAATTTCCAACACAATATTTTTGTTTCGTGTCTCAATTCTTTCCTTCAGGAGGTATAAGTATATGGAGAGATGCCTAAATGCTGGCCGATATATTTCAGTGTCGTCAGGTTCGAGTTTGTTATCACGATTTACTTAGAAAGCGGAATGATTACAACCGATGGCTAAATCGTCTTAGAATTCCATAATTTGTAGGGTAAAACTGACTATTTCGAGTAACAACTATTCCCTATACTAGGGTAGAATGCACATATATGAGGACAACCCCTACACACGGAACTAATCACCGAGCTATTTTAATATATGAAGGGGGTTATATGGGAACTATCCCTAAAAGGGGGTAGTTACATATACGACCTACATTTATAATTTTTAGTGGAGACACTTGGCACTTAATAAGAACCCATTGTAACAAATTTCAGCGAATTCGGTTTAAAAACGCGCTTAAATTCCCAAAATAAATTGAGGGGTACCGTTATATGGGGCTACCAGATAAGTGGACCGATATTTATAATTTTAGACAAAAGACTCTGTGCTAAATTTTGGCGATCTATCCCAATTCATTTAGACGCTAGAGTGATTACAATTGACGGACAGACGGAAATGCTTAGATCGTTAGAATTTTACGCTGATCAAGAATATATGTACTTTATATGGTCGAAAATGATTATTTCGATTTGTCACCAACGGAAAAACAAAATCAATATACCCTTCATACTATGGTGGAGGGTATAAAAACGAGAACTCAAAAATATTTGATTTCTGATGGAAATGTCGTTGGCAGTTCTGCGAAAATCAGAAACGCGTCGTCGAAATAAATGCATCTATCAATTTTATGAAAAAAAGTATCTTAGGAACAGTCAGAGATGAGCCTAACCGCTGCTTCTGAATTCAAACAAAAATTTAAGCTTGGAGTTTATCCATGTACAATCAGAAGACTCTTGCATTACAATGTGTACGCTAGATCTCCCGGAAAAATACCACTATTGAAAAAATATTTTCCATCAAAAGGTTAAATTTGGAAAAAAGCACCTTGGTTTAAGTGGCGTAGCATTTTATGTTCAGGTCAATATGTTCTGAGTGAAACAAAAAATTTAAAACATTGTTTTGTTTATAATTCAAGAACACCCAAATTGTCCGTTCAATACAAGAATTATTATTATAATGCACGCTGCTGTAGATAATTACAAAGATAATAGTAAATTAAATATGCTTTGCAGAAATCTGACAAATATTGCATAATTAAGGGGGACCCTCCCCCACCTCCCCCCAAATCACGGGGTCAAAATTTTTGTTGATATAATTCGAACCTACACTGATTAAAGAATGTCCCTACAAAATTTCAAGTGAAAATCTCAAGAACTCTGGAAGATATATCCGATTTATTCTGTCAGCATCAAGTGACGGCTGAAGGTCTTCTCAAACTTTAAACGAGTTTTTCTCTATTTTTTTTTTTGCGAATGGCGGGCACGATAGCGCAAAAACTAATAATCCAATCGGTTCCAAATTCTGCAACGGTTCTCTGGGAGTGTATAGCTCTCGTATGAACTAGGATAAAGCCAACCGGTGAAGATCTTCCTTATTTTTAACTTGGTTTTTGGTAAAAAATCGGCGATTTTCCAAAAATATTTTTTCAAAGGTCCACCATTTTGTTAATTTTAGAACGAAGTCAATAATCCTAGTTCATACGAGAGCCAGACATGTACTCTTTCTAACACCGTTGGAATTTTCAGATTCCGATGTTCCAGTGAGGAGTTATCATGCCCGCCATTAAAAATAAGGACTTTTCTTCAATTACAAAAAACAACAACAAAACAATAACAAAAATTTTTTATAATTAATTTTTCTTCTCTTTTAAATCTTCAAATATATATGTGCAAAGTTACAAACCTTAACAAGCATTGGTATTGAATTACCAGCCCATTAAAAATCTTGAAAAATTAAAATCGAGAATGGGGGGGTTCCCTTAAATTGCATATTCAAAGTATTCTGAAATTTTGCATATTGACCACTAATTAAAAGGTATGTATAGAGACGGTTTTTATCTAAGCTAATTAGGCTCTCCAATAAGAGGAGGATATTTAATTTTTCCAGGACCTGTAATAATTCTCATAGTAATTTCCAATATACTTTGTGAAAAATAAGTAGTGTGCCCAAGGTACGACGAGAAATCATATTCTGTACGGTGATTTGGAATTATTGACACTAGATTTTAATTACCGTATATAGGGAAAGACAATAAACATTGCATGAATGCTACAGTGTGGAATGCGTCGTTGTGGGACAACCAAATCTCCTTACGTACCACCAGTGTCTTGGGGAGCGAAGATATTGAAATATCCGCTCATGGCGAACCATGGCATAATTTTACAAGGTATTCGAAGGACCAGAGACCCCAAATCAGGTTTTGAGGTCAGAAGAGGATGTGTACTGCGAACAAAATTACATCGAAACCACAAAGAGAAATCAAAATGGCCGATATACTGTTACACTCCCCTTTAAAAAATGTGAAGAACTTGGAGATTCTAGAAAAATCGCACTTGGGCAATTTGATAGGATGGAAAGAAAACTTTTGAAAACACCTGAAATCAAAGAAGTTTATGACAAAACCATCCTAGAATATCTCGAATTGGGACATATGTATGATTGCAATATTTGTAAACAATGATTGCAATATTTTGATATTTGAAATTTTGACAACATTCAGCATTAATTCAAACAAAAACAATGTTAACCGGATTTAATATCTGAAATCGGAGTTAGTATTTATACAAATAATCCTCATTTCGAATCATCCAGTGGGGTAAGAAATTGTGGTCAAGTTATGATTCAGACATCGTATGATATTACACATATATAATCTCCAATTGTGGTTTCTAAAATTAGTTCCATATAATCCCAATAATAAATCCAACAACAAATATTTGGTTGAAAGTGACAACATGAACGCGTCACGTTTCTTCCACCGGAAAAGAAAAATCAAAATAAACATAACTGATTTATCGCATTGCCATTGTCATTCTCTCTAAAAGTATCGTATTGGAAAATATATTTCGAAATCTCAAAGTGAAATACCATCTAAATCTAATTCATGTGTTGTCAGAAATTCACGAAACGTTGGTTCAATTTTTATGGCGTTCTACTTGCAAGGACCTAACGTCGATCTAAGATGGGAACACTATTTTGTGGATTGCAATGGAATTGAAATTTGTCGCTTGAAAGAGAAAGAAATTATTGAATTTTTAAATTTTAATCGTTTTAATGTTCAACGGATAACACTAAAGCCGTATTTAAACGGCATATACATTATAACTTTTTACCGGGTTAACCTACATTATGAGGATTTATGTGGCACATATTCAAAGGAATTGACATATATTTGGCATATATTCAAAGAAATTACAATGTAAACGTACTTTATAACTTTATACACATAATCCACTACTTCAAACTAAAAATAGAAACATTGTCTAAAATATTATCTCTGAGAGAGCTACGAATCGATGCTGGTTATTTTATTACAACTAGCTATAGGATTCTAAACGATATTGTCCAAAAACTAAATCTGACGAAATTCGTTATACATGCTGCTGAAGAATCTAAAAATATGAACGATTTAATTTCATCGATATTTGAACATTTACATATCTGGTTACTTTTGTAGAACTGGATTTACCTCAATTCGCAAATCTAGAATCTTTGGTCTTGTACGTAGGGAGGGACAGTTGTGGTTGGATAACTGAAACTACACTCAAGGCCATTAGTGATTCTTGCCCTAAACTACAAAAACTTTCTTTCGAACCGCGTAAATTTCGCACTAACAATTTCACCCTGCCGCTATTCCTTTCCGATTTATCCCTTACCGGATGTTTAGGTGCAACATGGCCAATTTTTTCCGAAATATTACGAGAATATTAATTGCGTACTTTCGATACAATACGCTTTAATTGCGTTGGTCATGAGTAGGAATTTTTCGATCGATCTCATACCCTGCTAACTTTTACGGTATGTATCTTTGGATCAACATTTTACCCAAATACTCGATAATGACAATTACTACTTCCCCCAAGTGACAAAATTAAACATTTGGCAAAAAGGTGGTAACCAATAAGTGATAAATTTTCTCAGCGAATACAATTTCCAGTTAATTCAATTTTTTCATTACATTTGTATTTGATGATCATACCTGGGGCACCAGCTAAAAATGTTAAATATTTGGAAATTCCTTTGGAACTTTTTCGTTCATCCATAGATTGCTGACTTGATTTATATTCGAAGTGTCCGGTTTTATACTAAACACAATTATGAAATTTTTTCGAAATAATTTTTAAAATGTTTACTAAATCATCCGGAAATTGTTAACACTGGGAACAAATTCGCAATATTACCTGTCAATTGGATAATAAATTCGACCTGTACATGGACGGACAGACATAAAAGTTGCTCTAAGTATGCGCTCAGTAACTATGGGTCTAGCTCGTTTTCTTTTGCATTCTACAAACTACGAATTTCTAATATCCCGTACGACAGAAGTCATATGATTGGAATCACTGCATTACTAGGAATTAAATGATAGCTGCCTTGTACATAGCTGCACTTTAGATTTAACTGCCCAAAATACACTTATTCGGTACTTTTTCTCTCGCCCTCCAAATATTGCGTTTATTAGCCCAATTCATACCTGCACATTTATGATAACAGCCCAGAATTTTTGTACTTTTTCCCTCTTATCACTTAAAATTCTTGCATTTATCTGATAAGTGAATATCAAATTAAAAAGGTCGTTATTTTTAAAGATTACAAGGGCTGCTGTTAATCAAGCAATAAATATATGCGTCTTTCTTTTTTTCTTAGATTCTTTATGTCGATCGCGTATTCTAAAAAATGTAATATTGACCATTGCTGTCATTTTTTCACTTACGTGCACGTTCAGACAGGTCAATTATCTCAGAGATCTGCCTTTTCACTTTCCTGCACAGAAATAATTGCAAGTGTTGTTTGTGCTAGTAAGTCAAAACTACTGTACCACCATTCGTATTATTAGCATAGAGATAAGACGGTATTGCGTAGTTTGGGCTTGGGTAACAAGACTACCAGATAGGCCTGGTAGGGGAAAGGTGAACGCTTCCAGATATGGGAGGTAAAAGGAAAATCAAATACATCTCGTGGAGCGGTTGTTCCCATTCTGGGCGTCTGAAATACAAAAATAAAATTAGAACTCTTGTTTCTATTTTTCTACACAAGTTTTAAATGTATTTGGGTCTGAAAGTGTCAAGGGATTGATAACATCATACGGCGTTTACATTTTACCGGATTTCGTTAACCCAGTGGGTTTAAATGATCAATTTCATTGTATATATGTCAAATAAATCTTCATAATGTAGGTTAACCCGGTAAAAAGTTCTTGTAAACGCCGTATCAGACAATGAACTTGTATCCGATATGTAACAAAACTTTGAAGCCTGGCAAGAAACAGAGTGGCATTTGCAGATGTACTAAAAACATACAAAAGAAGTAAAAAAGTATCAGACGGTGTTGTCGCAGATATGGGAATTTTCAAAATTCTTTTAATAATATTATTTTATTATATTGATTGTTAAAATAATATTTAATTGTTTTGAGTGTTAATGTTAAATGCCGAACATCAGATTCAAAGAATTACAAAATTTTATTAACTATTCCCATATATACCCTCAGCACACAGGTTTTATTATTCGTTTTATAATAGGCATATTTTTTATCAAAGATGTTTCGGTTTTAATGTTGATAAAATCTTTAAACCAATTCGTTTCGATTTACATTTACAAATTTATATAATACTCAATTAGGGGGGGTGGGAGATACCAGAGGAGCAGACGGGTTCCACCTTCGGGCTTGACCTAGGGTTGGCAAAGAAAATAGGATGTGCAAAGTATGTTTTAAATCGAACATTTCGTTCACTCTGATTTTGAATTTACAAATATTGACAATTTGGACCATTTGTGGGGGAGTTACATAAAGGAGGGGTCTAATGGGTGCCCCCTTCGGACTTAACAAAGTTTGTTTTAAATCGGACATTCCGTTTACATAAAATTATTTTAAATTAATTTTTTTGCACAATATTGTCCATTTTGTGGGGGAGGTACATAGAGTGGACCGACATTAATTATCTTCGAAATTGAACTAAGTTTGAAAGAAATATTACGATGTGCAAAGTTTGGATAAAATCGGTTACTCTCTTCGAGAGTTATCGTGCTCACAAATCAGATGGACACGCATAAATCGATTCAAAATTGTTGGATTTGGTCCAAAGAATCATGAATATAAAACAATTTTTTGATGAAACACATTTTTTGCCGCATTCCAGTCTTTTAGCATTGCCGGCATCATATCGGGCGCCCCCAGTTTTTTCTTCGAGGCCTTTTTGTGCGAGAGTTTATTTTGGTGTTAGGCTTTAGGTAGATCGGTTGCACTTCTGCCGAGTACGGCTTTAGCCATCACGGTTTTTCGAATGCTGTCATTATATTTATTATAGTGGACAATTTCTTAATTAATCTTCCGAATTTTAGACAGTTAGTCTTGGACTTGTTTCGGAAAAATATTATTTTCGGCGGGGCCGTAAGATTAAAATCCTAATATATTTATTGTCAGATAAGAAGATATTCACCTGTTGTAAAGTCTTTTGAACCTCCTATTTACCGAATCTCGGTGCCATCAGTTATCTAATATCTCGTATCTAATTCTATTAACGAAAATTGGTTTATTGTCTATGTGTTAGATCGTTAGTATTATGAAATCTAAGTACGTCTGGCCCCTTGCGTCCCATGTTAAGAAGAGAAGAAAAACATAAGTTTTCGTAACATATTATGCAGGACCTCGGTTTAGCTTTTTCTTTTTTTGCGGGATTGTCACTCGCCAACTCTTTCGGAGACCTTATTATCACCGCCGCTTTCGAGAAAATTGAAGGATCGTCTGATTTATTCTTCTGAACATTGGCTTGCTGTTCAATTATGTTTTTCCGGCTAATTCTTGTTTTCGTCTTTGTGCCAAAATAACTGCTTCTTCTTGTTGTGAGAATGGTTGTGTTTGTCATGTGTTCAGACACAAAATTTAAGTTTGAGTTCACCCCTGTTTCAGAAGGTTCGGTCGAGGTTGCTCTTCCCCCGTGATCCTTAAACCCAAATCCATTTTTGCTCATTGGCTGCGTGCTTGTAGCGGTTCCTTCGACTACAAATGCCAAGACACCCACATCTGTATAAGATGTTTGCTCACGATCGCAAGATGACGACGGGGCGTGACTCATGAGCAGATTAACAACACTCGCCTGTACTGAGTTATTTGGGCTCTGCAAAGTAATTTCGTATTTTCTTCTTTTCCATATTTGTTTTTTAGCCAGTTTTAGTTAGCGGAGACAAGACCCTAAAGACTATCCCTCCTGTTTTCACTGAGGGTAATAAGTTAGTGTGATCATCCACCTACCGTCCATTGGAATCACGGAGAAATTCGGCAATAAACATAACATCAGAAATATTGGTTCTCTAAGCTCTGCACAATCTGCAATTAGAAAACATAATATTAGTAATCGTTTAGGACTTTTATATATGGCGGACTATGACGCACTATCTCGCGAGTTCATATTAACAGCGGCCAAAAATATAAGGAGTTATCGTAGGTGGATGGAATTTGGTGCTTATTATTGGCCTAAAGAGCAACAGACAAAAATTGGACAGATCGGACCAAGATTTGGTATTCCTCCCATATAGTGGGTCTTGAGAATTTTACCCTTTTTGGTCTAAAAATCTTTATATATCTACTTAGGTCCATAAAGCAACTGACAAAAAACTGAATAGATCGGACTAAGATTTGGTATACCTCCCATACAAAGGGTCTTGAAAATTCCGCTTTTTGTGCCTATAAAATCGTTAATATTCTGCCAGATTCGATGAAAATTGACAGTTTACTTAAACTTGGGACGAAGACAGTAATATATTGCACTTTATTTTTTGGTTGACGTTTCAGAACGCTTACCATACAAAGGACCCTTAAAAAGTAATTATATTCCTGAATAAATAACTATTCTATTACTTTTTTCTATTCTTTTTTCAGAACATACATCAGGAATTAATTAAATATTGTATTTAAATATTTCGGGCTTTTATTTTATGGCTTTTCAAGGATATAACAGGGTCGGTTATATAATATATTGAATAAAATCCTTATTTGACTCAGCTCTTCCAAATATTCGGGTTGCTCCTAATTAATTTGTAGCATGACTTGATAGAATCTTGTGAATATCACTCCAAAGGTATTGTACTATTCATCTTCAATGCCATGTTCGAAAAATTTTCTGTACAACTTGCCATAAAGGTAATGCAAGTGCGTTGTCTAAATGCATACTATAATTTTTCTAAAGAAATTTAAATAATGCGTTAAATTAGTATAATCTTCAAGTTGACCAAATCTAATTCAAAAGCAACCATGAAAAAGCTAAATTTTAATACTAATTTGACTATATCTTCGCTCCTGATAACATTATTTTCCAATTAATTGCAAATTTTATGTAAAATATTGTATGATTACTATGTTCTGAATCAGTGCTTCTCCTTCCCATTTGACCCTCAATAATTTTTTTAATGGTATGCATAACATATTCGATCCTTAACTTCTAAATATTTCGTGAATATGTCATATTTTTAATAAGGTGGTCACTAAAAAACGTAAATAACTTTTAGGTCTGAAGTCTCCGCAGCTAATTTTTTTTACACATTCAAGAACAACCTTTTCACAACTCTAATAAAAAATAATTAGGACGAAACTTTTTTAAACTTTTTTGTTCTACTCCACTAATTTAACATGTTGCTTTACAAATTATATGAACTAAGTTGTACAGGCGTGGATAGCTGTAAACTCAATATTGTCTCTATGTACATAAAACAGTAGTGAATGCTAGTTTTTAACATCCCAAGCAACCAAAATAAACAGTTTTATAATAACCGCTAATTTAAATATTCAAAGATTTTAACATCAGAAAAATGTACCCATTTCTTCGGAAAAAAATTGAAAAAAAGCAGTTTGCCAACAATTATGAGATTTGGACCTTCGTATAGACCAAACTACTGGACGTATCAATACCAAATTTTATATTTATTCTACTTGGATTTGTCATCCGAGGAAATTGGTTTTGACTATTTTTGGCCACGATCGTGACACTGTGTGACGTGGTGCCTTTTTATATGTACAAGTCATTTCCAATACACCTACATAGGTCCATTACACCTACATAGGTCCATTACACCTACATCAGGTGAATCCATTTTATAGTTTCGTATCTAGACACTATATGTTCATCTTGTTAATATTCAATTCTCCTGTAAGGCAGGGAACTTGTGGTCAGGCTATGATTAGATCATTTGCTATTCAGTAAGTATTATATATATATATATATATATATATATCCAGTAAGTATTTAATTTAAAATAAATAATGGAGCATATATATATATATATATATATATATATATACATTTCATAGCAATAAACCACTTCAGAAACGCGTCGCATATCATTCGGTTATCGGTGCGGAAAGTAAAAACAAAAAACATGTACAAATCTAATTTATCGCATTGTTTCCTCGTCAATAATAGCATCGTTTTGGAAAAAATATTCCTAAATCTCAAGCTGAAAGATCACCTGAAACCAATCCATGTGTGTAGAGAATTTCACGAAACTTTGGTGCAATTTGTATGGCGTTCCACTTGCAAGGATCTAAAAGTCAACCAACAAGGCGATCATTATTTGGTGAATTGCAATGGAAATGAAATTTCCCGTATGAAGGAGAATGAAATTCGCCAATTCTTAAATTTAAATCGGTTTAATGTCCAAAATCTAACACTAAGTCACTGTACGAATGCGAAACTATTTCGAATTACTGGAGAGTTCGAAAATCTCAGCGCTTTGGAAATACTTCACAGTAAAATTTCGAATGACACTATAGATAGATTGGCCAAATATTGTCATAACTTGAAAACATTAATATTAGATCGTTGTAGTTGTGCCCATTGCAACGAAGATTTGGTCTTGGACCAAGAATTGAAAATAGAAACGTTGGCAAGAATACCATCTCTGAGAGAGCTACGAATCGAAACTCGATATTCCATCAAAACTAATTATGAAAGTCTAATCGATATTGGCCATAAACTGAACCTGACGAAATTATCTATTAAATCGACTTTAGTTGCTGAAAATACGGAAGATATGAATAATTTAATTTCATCAAAATTTGAAAATCCACAACATTTAGATTTCGGCAGATTTTCAAATCGTGAAGCCTGGCTTTTGTTTGTAGAAGTGCATTTACCTCAATTGGCAAATTTGCAGTCTTTGGCATTATTCATAGATTTGGCCAATTGTGTTTTAACAACTGATTCCATACTAAAGGCCATTGCAGACTCCTGTCTTAGACTACAAACACTTTGCTTCGAACAGTGCAAAATTCTTACCAAAAATTTCATCCTGCCCCGTCTCTCTCCCATCTATCCCTGATATGGTGTGGAGGTGTAAAATGGCAACATTTTACTGAGGTGTTACACGAATATTCATTGCGAACTTTCGATACCATTAATTGTTATTACGGTGGCCATGAGCTGGATCTATTGAATAGATCTCATACCCTGCAAACTCTTAATGTGGAAACATCTATAATTCAAAGTTTTGAAGAGATACTGGACAATTGTGATTACAGCTTTCCCCAAGTTACAACATTAAATTGGCTTAACTCCGGTGAAGGAATTCACACATATCCCCAAGCAAAAACGCATCGTTTTTCTCAACTATTTCCTCAACTCGAGACCTTACATTTGGAACAGGCATATCTTCCGATCAATGAGTTTCTAGAACTGCCACGACTACAATCCCTTAAAATATCTATGTTCCAAGACATGACATGGTCATATATGTTTAAACTCTTACAATCCACTAATCTGCAGCAGTTAATAATCGAATTGCCTACAAATATTTGTACAGCTTTTTATCCCATACTCTCAACGAACCCGGATATGGATTTGAGCGTAATACATCGGGCATCAGCTAAAAATATAAAATATTTGGAAATTCCATTTACACTTTTTCGCACATCCATCGATTTTTGGCTTGATTTGCATTCGAAGTGTTCGCCAATGAAATTGAAATTTTATACGAAATTCGCTTGTGAAATTTTCTCGAAATCGTTTCTAAAAGTGTTGTTAAATCATCGGAAAATAGTTGGCTCTTTAAAAACCATTAATATGTGCAATAATGAAATGAGTAAGTTAATATACCAAATATTGTTAATATTGGTTTCTGAATAAACTGCCGCACTGTGATGCGGGTACTATGTCATTGTGCATATGTTTGAAACTTACCAAAGGAAACCTCATAGATCCATTGTCACTTTTACTTACATAGAATCACATATGGTTTTTTCTCCTATTACAGATTGTGCGGAAGTACGAACATCTTACGATGTTATGCATGATGAAGAATTGCAATGTGACTCCAAGGGGCAGTATTTCATTATCATATAAAAATTGGACGTTATGTGATTTATCATTATTATTTTTGCATCATATGTTGTTTTATCAATTTATAAATGTATTATTACAAATAAATTACCTGTATTCTATATTGTCGTCTATATTGAAAGAACAAAATTATAAAGTTAAAGAGGCCATTGAGCTAATTTTATTGTGTAAAAGGCAAGACATCGCCTTGTGTGGAAGTAAAGCCCACTGAATACTGTCGTTAGACGTAAACTTAGAAAATGTTTGGAGATTACACCCAAAAAGTCAACATTCCAGAGTCCCAGAATACAGAGCAAATTTATATAACTAAATAATGAATACAAGCAGAAGTCTATTGTTAAAGAAGTGAAAACTGCTGTATTCTTATCGGTTTTAGCGGATGAAACTATACATTTATAGTCTCATCCGCTTTTTGACAAGGTATCTAAAGAAGTAAAGGAATGTTTCTTTAGCTACGTGGAATTATTACACGAACTGCAACCCCTAACATATTATGAGCAAGCTCTTACACTATCACCGAATCAAACAGTAAGGTTAAGTTTACAATGTTTATTCTCATATAAATCGTTTCTTAAAAACTGACATTAAATCCAATAGTAGAAGTTTTCGAACAAGAAGCTATAGGCCAATAAAAATGTAGCATGTAAAATAAATGAACATATAATCATAATACATATAATATATGAAAATCGTGTCATTAATAAATAATGTGTATATAAATGAACCAGCATTATTGTTAAAATAAGTAAATTTTAATTTAGCTTCACAATATAACTTATTAAAGAATCCACTCCTTCTGTTTCCTCCCCCACAAAATTGTGGTACAAAATTATTTTATAATATTATGCGAGCGACTATCCTATTTTAATCAAACGCTGGGCAACGTATTATCTTTACCAAACCTGTAGCATGTTCGAAGATGGGACCTATTGGTCCACTCCTGTATGTAACTCCGAAGATCTCCGCATACTACATGCTGAGGGTATATATCTGTCTGCAACACCGACTGACACTTTTTTTTTTTTTTTTGTTAATACAAATTTTTGAAAAATATTGGCAAACAAAGTTTAACCTTTCCGCTCTTTACTATACTTAGTACTTTTTAGTACAAAACAAAATGTGAAAAACCTTGTTTTTCTTAGAAAAAGGGTTGTACTAAATTTCAGAATTCTATATTACCCGTACCAGTATAAAATGTGTTTTAGTTCTGCTTAGAACAAATTTCTGGAAAATATTTATGTAGAAATGTTTGCTGTTGTAAGTATTTGAGTAAGTATTTAATAACAGGTTCCTACTCATATCCGTTCTACCGTACAGAATATTTAGTACTTGTTAGTTACATTAATAACCATTTAGTACCATTTAATACGAATTTCCAACACTAAACTACATGCAAAATATGAAGATTCGTCTGGGCGTTGATGATCACTCACTTTTAACGCAATTATATAGACTATTCTACATATAGATTAGGCAATGTCAATTTCTGTCTTATTAACTCGATAATGGCGCTGGGAAAATTATACATTTATTTTAGAAGCCACATACACGAATTCCAAACTCTACCACTTCTAATTCCTCAATACTCATGCATTAGTAGTTTCAATGCATTATTTTGTTTGCATACAAAAGTCCCCCACTCTTAGTACTGTCACGATTCCGATTTCTATTTCTACAGGTTACATTGTAATTATTATTACCGTTTTAGAACTAATTTCAAAAAAATTATGCATAACATTATATTAGTAATATTTAAAGCTATATAAGAATTTTCGTATTTTTATGTCTATCGGTTCTTTGTAATACAATATTTATAACTTTTTAGTACTGATTTTCAAAAAATATTTTGCCCATATTCAGTGTTGCCAAAACTTTGTCGATAAAAAATGCCATATTTTGTTTAAAAAAATGCAGATATTTGAAATTTTGCACATTACTAATAGTTCTAGCATGTTTGGTATGATATTTTTGATATTTTGATATTTTGGATTTTCATTGGAAAAAATATGGGTCTTTTTTACGGTGTAGAGCGGTATTTCAATTATTCGGTGTTTTGGTGATTTTAGTCTGATTTTTCAACCGAAGTTCAATTTGATATTTTGGATTCTCATTAGGCATTCCGTGTTTCGGGGTAGCATCCACGTCACACGTTTTCAGAGGCTGGCTCATAGCCCTCATATTAAAGTACCGACCTATTTTCGGTATTTTGAGGGCTTTAGTCGCATTTGCGGACAATTTTCTATATTTCCTATTTCCGTCCTATTCGCATACAGTTTACAAAATATGAGTGCGGAAAATATTTCTATGTAGGTCCATCTCTTGCGGTACTATAAAGTGACTATAATTTGACATTCTGGATTCCGGTTGAATAAACTACTCGTAGCGTGAAACATAAATAAATATCAATAGGTTTATATGAAATCGATTTTTTATGAAACCAAATATACAGAAGATTTTGTAAATATCCTGAAAAAATAAAAAAAAGATTCTAGGTGGTAGATAATTTTTTTTTTTGTGCTTAACCAGTTTAAAAAGTGCTAAATCTAGCACTAAAATTGCTAAATTGGCAACACTGCCCATATTAAATACATATGTATATTTATACCCTACACAACTATGTTGTCAGGGTATTATAGCTTTGTGCAGCCCCAAAAGTTTGTAACGCCGCGAAAAATTGGTCCTAGACCCACCTTTAAGTATACCGATCGTCATATCTCGACTAGCTGAATCGATTTAGACATGTGTGTCCGTCCGTCTGTCCATTACAATTTGTAAACACGATACAGGCCACAGTTATAGACCAATCTTCACGAAATTTTGCATGTAGGATGGGTTCTGGCCAATGAAGACCCCTATTGTTTTTGGGAAAGATCGGTTAATATTTAGGGGATGAAATGGACCAAATACTAAATTTTTGTCGGTTTTTCTGGTCGCTCCAGAGGCCGCAATAATGGCCCGAACATCGTGAATTTTGCATGGAGAAGGGGATCGGGCCAAAGAATAAGCATGCCTGTTTTCATAAAGATCGGTCAATATTTAGCGGGTCAAATGGACCCTGTCTTTTGTGTGAAAAATGACAACATTGGTATTCTATAGCGTATATATTTACCTCTGAAGGACATAGACCCGAGAAGTTGATATTATATCTAAGAGGAGTGGTTGACCTTTATATTAATACCAAGTATATTGTTGTATGTGTTCGGATGTGGGAGTTACACCTCAATATTTACAGGTATCTCCGTATTCGTACATTATTTACTAACCCATTATCACTCTAGAGAGCGGAACTATAGCGCTGATTGCTTTGAAATGTTCCATTAGGTTCCAGTTATGGTCAAGGACAACGCCTATAATTTTCGGTGATGATCGCATAATAATTTTGGAATGAAGTGGACCGAAAACATAATTTTTTGTGTTATTTTCGAGTCGATCTATAGACCACAAATGGAAGCCGAACATCACAACACAACCCACGGTGAAGGGAATCTGGACAATAACTGTACTGAATACTCGTAATATTCGGAAAATATGTCAGTGTGAGGAAGAGAAGCTGTTTACCTCAAATCGGGCAAGAGGGTGCAATTATCACGAAATATTGCCCAGGCTCCGAATAAACATCCGCAGAAAATTTGAGTTCCGTGGTAGTTGTGTAGGGTATCGTATGGTCGGCCCCGTCCGACTATACTGCTCCGCTCACTGGTTTTTAAATACATATGTATATTTCTACTTCTTCCTTTGTAATATAATTTCAAAGTTCTACTTCCAACCTTTCCGGAATAATACAGGTTTTAGTACCACGTTAGTACCAATTTCCAAAAATATATGTGTGCAACATTCTATTGGTAACACCTTAATCTACATATCACATTTCACATATATATTACTATTTGTTACATTGTAATATAATATTTAGTACATATACTAATAATATCCAAAATTTGTTTATACTTTCCCCTTTCTTTGGTAAAGCTGCATACGAAATTTCAAAGTTCTACGTCCAACCGTTCCGGCGTAATACAGTATTAGTACTTTTTAGTACTAAGTTCTAACAAAATATTCTTGCACCTCATTCTATTTGTAATAGCTTAAGCTCCATACCAAGTTTCAGATATGAATCTTCACTGATTCCATTCAAATGTAATGTTTAGTACTTTTTAGTACCTCTTAGTACTAAATTTCAACTTTTTTCACACGCACACTACTTGGCTTATAGTAGGTAAAACTGTAAAACCAAATTTCAGAGTTCTACTTCCAACCGTCCCGGAGTAATATAGTTTTAGTACTAACATCAAAAAAATATTTCTTCACCTCATTCTTATTGTAATACCTTAAGGTACATACCATGTTTCAGATACGAATATCCACCGGTTCCATTGAAATATAATATTTAGTACATTTTAGTACTAAATTCCAAAATTTTTGCACACATACCACTTCGCTCATCCTAGGCAAAACTGCATACCAAATTTCAGAGTTCTACATCTAACCGTTCCCGCGTAATACAGTTTTTAGTACCTTTTAGTACGAATTTCCAAAAACCCCGCCTTATCACACGCCTACGCACCCGACCCGACCTAAATGCCAAATTTCAAGTTTCTAGCTTTAGCCGTTTCGTCTGGGCGTTGATGATCAGTCACTTATAACGCAACTCTTTTATATATATATATATATATATAGATAAATGCAAATTATCAACAATAATGTTATATCGTATATAATTATTCAATGACATTAAAAAGTGACAAAATTTCGAGTGAATATTTCTAAAGGATGATGGTTTCCCTTATATTTCAATTTGATCATTACAAATTTGTTTTCTTATTTTTCCGGGATTTAAATTGTTATATAAATTAGTGAATTTAATATCTCATTTTGAAATCCCTAATGGTTTCAGAGTTATTATCTTTATTCTTTCGGCAATGTTAATTATAATTTCTCAAAATACGGTGGAAGGAAATTAATAATCAAAACAAAAGTTAAAATACTCACATTGATTTGTTCCTCGTTCTCTCGCAGAAAGCAATTTCGTTGAGTCTTGCTCTTTTAACAGTGCTGGCCGATGAGATGCCGTTAATATATGAAACTGTTATATTACAGAATAGAAGTGATTTTTAGATGTGCTGCTAGAAAACGATAATACTGAATAGCTTTGGAGATGATTGAATCTTTACTCTCTTTGTTGGTTATTACATTACACATGCACAGCAAAACAACATTTAATAATGATCATTAATTTATGTAATTATAATTAAATGGCACATGTAAGATAATTGGCAACCGGTTGGGAAGACCACAATAACTGCATGAACAATAACTGCACTTCACATCTCACTCGAATTTTTGATATGAATAATATTATTAGCTTCATATATGATTGTTAGCGTTATTTAATTTATGTTTATTTCCCCATTTATTTTGGGGCGTTTCCTCGAATGTTTATGTTTCAGTAATACATCCCGAATTACAAAACCTTTGGGGTATGATATTAAACACATGGGAATTACTTTTTTTACCATGGATTTCTATGCACATTTCTTGCCGTTTTCGTAAACGTCAACCTGATGTTATATTATTCCGCCTCGAGCTATTGCCATGCTTAGAGATGGGTTTTTTTTATTTTCCGTAATCCCGTTGGACCGACAAACAGAAATGTGCATTTACTTATCTCGATTGAAATGATGTATACTGAGTGACGGTTAAGCAGAACAACAAAGAGGTTCACAGATCAGCTTTATGACAATGTGATGTAAAAATCGATTTCAAACAGGTCAGAGAGCAAAAGCTTTATTTTTATCCATCTCTTCTTCATTCTGTGGGATTAATAATGCACATCAGAAATCAAAAGCAAACCTATAGAAAACAAATTAATTGAATGAGAGCAAGAATTTATTACACCCTACAACTAAATTTAATTTGACTGATGGCAGACAATTTGTCCTTGATTGAGATAATGTATCGACGGAATCAATCAAAATTACAATCTGGAGGTATTTCAAAATGCTTGTCAGAAAAAAACATTTTGTAGAGCACTTGTTTCACTTACAAAAGTATAAAGGAGATTGAATTTTGAATAAAAATTAAAATTATATCGACTTTGAATTTTGGAGAAATTAAACTTTAATAAAGTTGAAAATTCAAAATTCAACCAGCGTGATTATTAGGATGAAATATTCGGCAAAATGGCAGATATCTGAGTTCTTCTGCACCTTCATAACTCGGTAACATTTTAGTTTACCTATTATTTCAAAGATTGAGTTAAAACTTTACAAATATAGAGCAAAGAAAACTGATAGATAAAAGTATCTTCTTCCTTGCAACTCCACAAAGAGGTGGCGCATTAAAGCCGTTACGAATTGATAATTTTTGAATTTGATTTCAAAACTTAAAAACTGCTAAACAATGCAAGTGCCACTACAAAAATCCTCCATTCGTGGAAAATATAGGAGTAAAATTTTTTGAATATGGCATCTCTTTTTAATCAACTTTGGATCTTATTCATACTTTGTGTACCCTTAGTGTTTGTGTTGTACGAAATAATTAAAAAGAAATGAAGAATTGAAACCAAAAAAATATAGTATACTTAGAGCATATTTAGAGGATGTTGCTACTTCCAGAGAGCAACAAAGAACTTCTACAAGATTGTCAAGAAGACAATGTACTTCCAACAGATTAAAAAAATACTACCGGGTAGCAAACCAGTATACCAATACTTGTTGGAAGTTTTCATTTATTTCATTTATTTCAGTCTATGGAAGTATAAATCCTTACAGACTAGATTATTATGAGATAAAGTGTAAATCTAATAATTCTTTAAATTTATCTAAAGTATAAGTAAAATCCAAACTTAATTCTATATTTATTAGATTGAATTGGTTAAGCATTCTTACAATGGGCTCATTTTGGGCATAGTTACTATTATGTGTTTTTACATGAAAATATTCAACAAATCTAAGGGGTCTTGCCGGTACTTTGAATCCAATTAACCGAAGCAAATCAGGACAATCTATATATCCACAAACCAATTTATAAAGAAAAATGATAGACATTTTAGATCTACGATCACTCAATAAATCCAGATGTATAAGTTTACACCTAGATTCATAAGATGGCAGAGGTAAGGAAAACTTTAATGAATATAAAGCAAAATAGATAAACTTTTTTTGTAGCCTTTCCAAGCGATTAACGTGCACAGCATAATATGGATTCCATACTATTGACGCATAATCAAGCTTAGATCGAACGAAAGTTGTAAATAATAATTTACGAGTATATGGATCGGAAAATTCTTTACAATTGCGTTTTAAAAATGCTAAAGCCGAATAAGCTCTAGGCATAATATAATCAATATGATATTTGAATGAAAGTTCATAATCAAAAACAACCCCAAGGTCAAGTTTAGTATATACTTTTGACAATAAAATATTATTAATTTGATACTGAGTATCAATTTTTTGTAAACGCCTACTAAATGGTAGGTGAACACACTTAGAAATGTTGAAATCCAATTTGTTTAATTGACTCCAAGAAAATAATCGATTTATATCAGCTTGTAATAATTTAGAATCCTGAAAACTGGAAATTTTTGCAAATAATTTAATATCATCCGCGTATAGAAGAAATTTCCCAAAAAGAAAACAAGAATCAATATCATTTATAAATAATATAAAAAATATGGGGCCTAAAATACTACCCTGTGGTATACCAGAAGTGGCAACGTAGTAGTCAGAATTAAAACTTTCAACATTAACAAAACAAAGCCTATTAGTAAGATATGACTCAATCCATAATAGAAAAGAAGAATGAATACCTATTTTATGCAACTTTGCCAATAAAATTTTGTGTGAAACTCTGTCAAATGCTTTACAAAGATCAAAGTAGATAGCATCGACTTGATATCCATCCTCAAAATTGGAAATACAACAATTTGTAAAAAGAAGAAGATTTGTCACCGTTGATCTATTTCTTATGAAACCATGCTGAGAAACTAATAGAAATGAATGAACCGAGTTAAAAAGGAAATTAAATATAATATGTTCGAAAAGCTTAGAAACACTGGATAATTTTGATATAGGTCTATAGTTTTTTATATCATTCTTAGCACCAGTTTTATAAACAGGGGTAACTGAAGAAATCTTCCATCTATCTATAAATAAACCTTTAGATAAAGAGAGATTAAAAATATGAGCTAAGGGAAAACAAATGGATTTACTGCACTGTTTTAAGAAATAAGGCGAAATTCCATCAATGTCAATTTTAGTTGAATCTTTCAACATTTCAAAACCACGTAATACGTCTGTTTCATTTAATTTAATAGAACCCATATTTATGACTTCCTTAACAAAATCCAACGAAATGTTGTTATCTGCAACATCAGTTGGGACAAAATTGGATTTAAAAAATGAAGCAAAATATTCAGCAATATCTTTGAAAGATGTTGCATATTTACAATCAAGCACCATTGGTATTGGAAAATCACTGGACGATTTCTTTTGTTTAATAAAAGACCAAAATGCCTTTGGATTATTATTAATTTTAGATTCAAAATCAAGAATATATTGTTTGTACAAAAACTTATTAAGGAATGTAAATTCTCTGCTATAGTGCTTATATTTATTATGATTTTCAAACGAATTTGTGGATTTATAGAGTTTGTAAAGTTTGTTCCTGAGGTTCTTTAGTTTTTTTAAACCTGGGGTATACCATGGTATTTTATACTTAATAGGATTCAATGTAGGCACATGCTCAGAACATATTCCCTTTATATTAACAAGAAAAATATCGAAACATTCATCTATGGACTTATTTATGAATAAACTTTCCCAGTTACAACTTTGAATAATTTCATTTAGAATATTGAAATCACATCTCTTAAAATCAAAATGTGAGTTATCAATTATATTAGAACTAAAACTGTAAAATTCAATGGTTACAACAAGCGCAACATGATTTAAATCAACGTTACCTATTGGATGATCAGATAATTCTATTTTGAAGTTAATATTCTTACTTAAATATATTAAATCCAAATATCTATTTAAATAATTTGGAAAGCAATTCACTTGGACTAAATCAAGACTAAGCATAGAATCAATAAAATTAATTTCATGCGATAAATTAACATTATTAGCATACATAAAGGATGAATTAGGGTATGAGAACCAAACTAATTTACATAGATTAAAGTCACCCGCAATAAAACAGCCATCATTTTCAGATTCTGGAACAATATCAACAATATTTTGGATATGTGCATCATAAAGACTTGTTGGCGATTTAGGTGGGATATACGAAGCAAGAATATAAATTGAATTAGTAGCACCGATGATACGTACGCAAAGTTGGTCCAATAAACTGTCATTATTTGGCAAATTAATTAATACGGAATTAAAACATAGATTAATAGCTATAAGCACACCACCACCACGAGAACATCCAGTTTTAGCTATGTCTCGATCTTTACGGTACAATTTATACAGCTTGGTATCAAAAAATTCACCATCATAAAAATCAGGATTAAGCCACGTTTCCACAAAAACAATGACATCATAATTACATTGTGATGTTTCCATAAAAATATCAGAAGATTTAGTTCGTATACCAGACATATTTTGATAATATATTTTAAGAGAGGAAAGGCTATGGTTGATTAAGCTGGAGGTTGCTCCTGTTGGACCCTGGGAAAATTATGAAATGGCCGCACTCTCACATTCGATGGCCATAACATCGGCTTAAAAATTTCATTGTAGAAATCAGCTGTAACACCCAATTTGAAATTAACACTTCTCAGTTCATCAAGGTTTGCATCGCTTTTAACAAGCTTATAACACGTTAAATGATTTCTAGTTATACTAGAGTGCTTTTCAACGTAGGCTATTATATCTTCAGCAACAACAGTAGGTTTAAACGATGATAAATGAATCCATTTTTTATGTACTACGACATCCAACCGCTTTTTTATGTTTAACATTACTTATATTTCTAACCCCATCAACATTGTTCGTTGGGTTATGATTTAAAGACGAGAGACCATGGGGAGAGGCACCAGCTGATAAACTAATGCGCTCACCGCAGACTGCAGTATCAGCAATACCATCACGCATAACATTATTGATAGATAATTGTGAGGCTTCTCTGTTTGGAGCATCTGCAACAATAACAGACTCATTAACTGCATTGCTTGTGTTGCTAAAACCAGCATTCACAACAGATAAATGAGAGGCTTCTATGGAAACGGGATCAGCATTAGCAGCAACAACACCAAGTGGTGAGATATTAGATAAATGATGATTATCTGAGAGAGACGCTCGACTAATCATGCCAAGAGCAGCAGAACTAGACAAACCGGTATTGAGATTATGACTTTCAGCTCCTTTTAAAACATCAAATTGGGAAATTAAATCAACCAGCATTTTCTTAAGCTCTCTAACTTCAATTGAGAGCATAGACACGGAAGAAACCAATTCTCTCGAGATTGTTATGCATTCATTGCAATTATAAAATATATTTTTAGTTTTTTTAATAACTTCAAATATATTTACATCAACAATTTCAGTGCAGATATAATGAAACCGGCAACCACAAATGTTACACCTTATATATTTTTCAGCATTTAAAGGTTTAAAACACTTTGCACACAGCGATTTTGGCGTAATTGATGCCATGATAGAAAAAAATGCGTCAACGTTAAGCAAAGGTCACTGATGAACTGCACAACATACTCCTACAAGGAAAAAAAGTCTGCAATTTTAACGATTACCATGTTGAGCGTCGCGTTACTTTTTTTTGAAGGGGCGTTGGAAAGGATTCTGATGTTTGTAGGGCACAATCAACATTTTGTTCTATCCTCTCCGAGGTGGTGACTGTTTTCGAAACTCACCTTTGTCCTAAGTGTCTAAAAGCTCTGAAGAAAAGCGGTGTATAGCATTGGAATTTTATACGAATTTTTGCTCCATGTTTGGGCCGCCTCCTGTTCCTGCTTTGTATTTTAAATTCTGTGCAGCGTTTTGCCTTACATATATATTTTTTTTTTTGGTCAGCCCAAAACTATTTTAAGTAATTTTTAAGAATGAATGGATTATTTTATTCAAATGAATGTGATAAATTTAGTACTAAACGTTTTTCCATTCGGCGATGCCCTTAGTTGGTGGTCCCATAGAATTGAGCTCATTTTCCGTTTTTTTCCAAACCGAGTAAGAGACTATTTACTCCCTTTATAGAATCCACGTGCAATGTCAGGATGTAATTCCATCACTGACACTAAATGCTGCAGTTGGGTTTTATTTGTCTTCGACCTACAAAGAATTTATTTATTTCTATTTATATTTGAAAACCCATACATAAATTTTTTATATCCCTTCGATTTTGTTTGTGAGATATTTTAAGAGGAAAAACACAAATTGAACTTTCTTATGATGCCTACTTTTTCTCCTTTCTCCCTTTAATTCCACGCTGAATTTGTATACGATTGCGGAAAAGGGAGAAGAAAGAAATTCGCACGGAATTATTTTGACGATTATTCTGATTGTAAGAGGTCAAGAATATTACGTCGCGTCTAACATGTTAGGTAATTAGAATGGAGTGCAGACCATTATTAAATCAAAATTAATTTCTGCGGTATAAAATCATTGCTCTTTTCACATTTTAAAATTAAGTTTAAATACAGCTTCAAAAATTCGAAATATGCGAAGTATAGTTTCTGAAATTTTGCACATTTACTCATTCTTTAGGAAATCCAAAAGGGTCTGCTACATTATGTAGAATATTTTGAGAAACAAGTAAATCTTTCAAACAACTACATTCATATTATGAAACACGATGCACAGTGTCACGACCGCGGCCAAAATGGTCAAAACCAAGTACCACGGAGGACAAATTTTTTGATGAAGATTAATAGAAGTTTTGTCTCTACAAAGGTTCAAATCTGATAATTATTTATAAACAGATTTTTTACCATATTTTCGAAAAATGGGTATGTTTTTCTGATGCTCAAATATTTGAATATTCAAATTAACGGTTATTATAAAAGTGTTTATTTTGATTGCTGTGGATGTAAAAACTAGGATTCGTTTTAGTTTGTATGTATATAGATAGGGGAGAGGGGGGCACCTTTGAACACTTTTTGCTTTCAAGCCTTATAATTTTTTTTATTTTATAATTTTTGGTTTCTTATAAATTTTAACTAATAGGTACATATGTAACCTTTAAAATGAATATACATATGACATACTATAAGCTTTATAAATATATTTTATTACTGTTTTAATGGACGAACTCAAAGTGTTCAAAACTGCCCCCCCAGGGGGGCAGCTTTGAACAGAGGTTGGCATTTTTGAACGACATGGTTTTTTACAGTGTTTATGTTCAAATATGTATGCATTTTATTTATACATATCAGAAATGCATGAATTCATTAAAAAATATATAAAAAATTTTCAAAATTTAGATCAAAAGTTATTAAAACATAAAATGACTTAAAAACAAAAATTAATATGGTGAAAAATACAGTTAATTTCGTAATCTTATTAGCCCATTTGAAGTTTTGAGAAATCGAAGCCAAAAGTTAAAAACTCCTTTTTTTAATCGAGCTTAATGGGCATGTTCAAAGGTGCCCCACCCATGGCATTTTACGCAAATTTAAAATAACTTTTTTTGTTATAAATATATATGAAAGAAATTACATTAGTTATGTTTGAAATGATTGTTGGAATGCAAAAAATTTGTTTGACGAAAGAAAACTATCACAGAATTCTTCCTGCGCCCTTACAACTAAATGAATAAAAGTTTACAATGACACTGAGAAAACATGGTCACCCATGCACAATTTTTCGACAACTGAAAAAGCAAGCCAAAGTGGTTTACGCATATAGAGAACAAGATTGCCATATACAAAAATGTGGTTGCGGGTCGGAAAAATATTAAACCAAGATTTTATGGGCGCTGTTCAAAGGTGCCCCACGTTCAAAGGTGCCCCACGTTCAAAGGTGCCCCCTCTCCCCTATCATATGGTGTATACAGTCGTCCACACTTGTAGTACTTAGTTCATCAAATTTTTAAAACAAATTTTGAAATTAGTGGAGCAGGAAAAAAAGGTTAAAAAAGGTTAGCTCTAATTTTTTTTATTTGAGTGGTGAAAAGTGTGTTATTTAAGGAATAAAAAAAATTAGCTGCGGAGTCCTGCGGTCCTAAGAGTGATTTAACTTTTTTGGTGACAACCTTATTAAAAAATACGGCATATTTATGAAATGGTTAGAAGCGAATGGTCAAATATGTTATCTATACAATTAAATAAGTTATTGAGGGTCAAATAGGAAGGAGAATATGTATTCAGAACATAGAAATAATACAATATTTTACATAAAATTTGCAATTAAGTGGTAAAAACGTTATTCGAAGCGAAGATATGGGAGAATTGGTTTTAAAATATAGCTTTTAAATAAATTTTCAGTCAGTTTGAAGATTAAACTTATTTATCAGATCATTTGACACATAATCTTATAATCTAAATTTAGATGTCGCACATGAATTACATTTGTGGAAAGTTCATACAGAAAAATATTAGTTCACGGCATGGGCTATGCAAAGTGCAGTACAATACCTTTTGAGCGACTTTT
>NW_026883374.1:0-47899 GCF_032173495.1 Musca vetustissima
ACAAAACTCATGAGGCGTTTGGTGTCTTGTAGAAAAATTCCATGGAGAGCTGAAGCTATTTGCTGCCGTTTTTATTAAAAGATTTGTATTCAAAGGGGGGCTTTCAATTTCAGTTTCAGTATTTTTTTTATGATTATTTCTTGTTCTCCTTGCTTTTTCTTCTTTGGATCACCAGGTTTATTTGCAGTTTTTGTTATTGTTGTTGTAAAAATATTTTTTTTTCTTACATAAGAAATGAGAAACGCCACGAATGAAATGAAAATAATAATAAATAATTGTTAAAAAGCGGTATTGTTATTGTTGTTGTTTTTTTATTTGCTGTTTTGACTGTTAAGATAATTTGCATTACATGACCAGACAACAACAGCAGCAGCAAAAACAACAACAAAAGCTACAACTATGAACGATAATCATTGTAAGTAAATTTTCATCTCAGATCATTGCCGTCGTCATCATTAAGATCATCAGTTCTACTTGCCGTCGATGATCTGAGTTTTTGATATTTTCGATGTCAGGGTGATGATTTCATCAGCGATGAATTGAATGCTCTGATGGGATTTTAATATATACTTTTCGTTTCGAAATGAATACAGGTATCGCTGAGAGCATTTTTGAAGGCCTCAGTTCTGAGTTTTTTTTTCTGGGCTTAATATTATTATTTATTTTTAAATCATTCGAAGATCTCAGTTCTCGATGAGGGAATTTTTTCTATGGAAACATTTACGGCCTTACAAAAATGCAAAATTTTTACTATTGAAAAACATTGGAAAGATCTAAGTTCAGGCTGAGATCATGATTTTACAAAAAAAAAATCATAGTCCTCGGTTAACGCGGAAGGCATTTTTTGTATAAAAATTCTAAAACTTCAGTTCCCAGTGATGCTATTTTGTTCTAAAGAGAAAAATTCAAAGACCCCGGGGCCCATTTTCCCATAAAAAAAAATCATTAATCTCAGGAGGCATTTTTAGTATATACAATATTGATATCAATGGTCTCTGTATAAACTGAGGTCTGCCGATTTTGTTTCTATTTTGCAGACCTCAGTTGCCACATTGAGGACAATTTTTTTCCACTCATCCCCTTCCTAGATACACCATTTAATTAAGCGGTCACAAGAGGCGTATGATTAACGACATAACGTATACACCGTTCTCTGTAAGACAACCTCATTGAGGTCCGTTTTTATACCCTCCACCATAGTATGGAGGGTATATTAATTTTGTATATATATTCTTGATCAGGGTAAAATTCTAAGACGATCTAGCCATGTCCGTCCGTCCGTTTGTCCGTCAGTTGTAATCACGCTATCTTCCGAAGGAATTAAGATAGGGTGCTGAAATTTTGCATAGGGTTGTCTTTTGTCTGCACGATTTTGTCTGGTCCACGTTTAGGCATAGCTCCCATATAAGGGTACCCCCAAATCTTCGGTATTTTGGGGTTCTTGAGCGCGTTTTTCAACCGAATTCGCTGAAATTTGGTACGCTGGGTTCTTATTGGGTACAAAATGTCGCCACAAATATAGGTCCACTTATTCTGGTAGCCCCCATATAACGGTACCTCTTAATTTTCAGTATTTTGGGGGTTTTGGTCGTATTTTTCCACCGAATTGGCTGTAATTTAGAACTTTTAGTTCTAAATAGGTTCCAAATCACTCCATAAAAATTATGAATATAGGTCAATTTTTTCTGGTAGCCCCCCATATAAGGGTACCCCCAATTTTCGGTATTTTGAGGTTCTTGAGCGCCTTTTTCAACCGAATACGCTGAAATTTGGTATATTGGGTTCTTATTGGGTATCAAATATCTCCACTAAAAATTATGAATATAGGTCCATTTTTTCTGGTAGCCCCCCATATAAGGGTACCCCCAATTTTCGGTATTTTGAGGTTCTTGAGCGCGTTTTTCAACCGAAATCACTGAAATGTGGTATTTTGTAGCCGTATATGGAAACAAATCTCCCTACCAAAAATTATTAATAGTCAACCCCTTTTAGGCGTAGTCCCCATATAACCCCATTTTTTTATTAATATAATTACCAGATTTTTCCGCGTTTTGGGTTTGGTTCTAACACTCTGTTGTAATCATTTCACCTGCGAAGGATATCGAGATAAAAAACTAGAACGTACGGTTCGATAATGAACTATAGCCCGCATTTAGGCTTAGCCGTAGCCCCTGTGTGGGAGGTACCAGAAGGCATGGAAATTATTGTTTACATAATCGGTATAGGTCCATTTTTTGGTATGTTCCTTATATTTTCATTTCAAGTACCTTTCAGTATATCTATGGTGGAGGGTATCCAAAGTTCGGCCCGGCCGAACTTAACGCTTTTTCACTTGTTTATTTATTTAATAGAACAAAATTAAGATATCTATTATTTTCTATAGATAAAAATCAGATCCCAGATCCAGGCGCATTTTTCTTACAAATGAATAATCTGACCTTATTACTGAATTATTTTTATAGAGAAAACGAGTGACATTTTTGGTTTAAAACCCCATCTGGATCGTAGGGAAAGAATTTGTACATGGGCTAGAGTCAATATACATAATGGGTCAGAATTTATTTAATAGAGAAATTTTCTCAGATTCTGAGAAACGAATCAAGAAGACATCTCTACTTAGTTTCCGAAAAAATCTGTCTTAAATTTATGGAATTGCATCTTTAGAACAAATCTGTCCTTGAAAAAATAAATATCTCATATCTGTAACAAAATCAGCTGTTCCCCTCCATCCATTACTCACACAATTTCCACATTGTTTTGATTTATTTTTGTTGTCTGGCAAATCTTCAGTGTATTTACTTCCAAAAAATAAACACTGAAATAAATATTTAGTTACAACAGCAACAACTAAATAAACATTATGATGTGTTGTAAAAATTAAGTGGGATGATGCAGCATTTTCATCAAGGTTAATGGTGTGAAGAAATGTTTTACAAGGTCAGTGGTGTGTTTATAAAACACCAAGAAAATATATTACTCCTATTATTTTGTTGTGCTTTATGTGTGAGATTATTTCTTCGAGATAATAATAATATTTCAGAATCATTTGCTTTTCAAAAGATTTAAAATCGCTTATTTAATTTGAATAATTTTCAGGGAATATAATTATCCATCTTCCTCATCCATCATTTTATTTGTTTAATATTCTCTATAAATCAATAAAATTAAATGGTTACTAGTGGCCTATACTTTACGTCATGACTTATACGTCCGTTTTGAAAAAAAAATGAATAAATATAACCATAAAATCTACACCTAAATGATGGCGCTTTTAAATGATAATAATTGTCCATCCCTCATTTCATTTATTTAATATGATACCCAGTTTAATTGAATTAAATGGTTACCTGGAGCGTATGATTAAAATTATTAATATTTTCAGGAGCCATATGGTCCCCCTCCATTCAACTTTTGAATTATTTAATAAATTTTAATATATTTCTATAAATTTACTAATATCTCTCTAGGTTACTAGTGGCGCATAATTAATGTCATAACTTATACGTCCATAATTTGTTTTGTTGTTTTTTTAATTTAATATAATCGAAAACCATTTTTCAGATTTTGAGGCATTAACTATCCATTATTTAATTTATAAGATCTCTAGGTTACTAACTATACGTTATGTTTCTATAAATTTGCTAATATCTCTCTCTATGTTACTAGTGGCGTATAATCAACGTCATAACTTATACGCTCGTATACTTTTTCAATTTAATATAATATAATTTAGAATCTTCACTTCAGAACTTTTTTAGACTCGTTTTGTTTAAGGGAGAATTATAGGTACCCTATCCATATTTTTATTTATATAATTCTCCTTACAATATTAGAAAAACATTGATTTAATTAATTCATTTAATTTATTTTATATGAGTTGTAAATATATTTAAAGAATTTTGATTAACATAAATAGTAATTTCCAGGGTCCATTATCCTTAGCTGTATTCTCCATATTTGATTCACCATTTGATTTCTTTAACTTAATGATTTTTAATCATTTAATATTTCAAAAGTTCATACGCTCCCTCAAGATCAATGAAATTAAAGGGTTAGTGATTGTGTATGCTTAACGCCATAACTTATACGCCCATTTGTTGAAAAATGAAATATAACCCAGAATCCTTACATCAACATTTTGTAGAAGATTTTAGATATAATTGAAATCACTGGAATAATGATTTTCAGAAAATATCCATCATTTGATTGATTTCCAAGATGTATTTTTAAAGAGGACACTTGGGACATATGTTTAACACGTTTTATAATTATCCTTTCACAATTTTAATTATTATTTCGAATTATATTTTCTTTATTGAATTTATTATTTAAATAACTCATATGCTCCTTAGACGAATTAAATTAAAGGGTTAACAAGTGGCGTATGTTTAACGTCATAACTTATACGCCCTTATCGAAAATAAAATATTAGGTTGGGGAAAAAAAGAAATCCATTATGAAAATCTCGATAAAATCGGAGAAATTATTGAAGTTGACCGGTACGTTAGCAGTCGTCGCATCGCACAGGAGCTAAAAAATCGACCATAAAACATTTACACAAAGCTGAATTCAAAAAGCAGCTCGATGCTTGGGTGCCACACCAATTAACAGAAAAAATAGGATAGATCAAATTTCCATCTGCGAAACCTTGGCCAAACGGAATGAGATAGATAGATTTCTTAAACGGATGGTGACTGGAGATGAGAAATGAATCACATACGATAATACTGTGCGAAAACGATCTTGGTCAAAGAGCGGTGAAACACCTCTAACGGTGGCCAAACCAGGACTAACGGTCAGGAATGTTATTTTATGCATTTGGTGGGACTGGAAGGGGATCATTTATTATGAGTTGTTTCCATATGGCCAAACGCTAAATTCTGATCTCTACTGTCAACAACTGGACCGATTGAAGCTAGCAATTGACCAGAAACGGACAGAATTGGCCAACAGGAGAGGTTCGTGTTCCACCAGGACAACGCTAGGCCACACACATCTACAGTAACTCGCCAAAAACTTCGAGAGCATGGTTGGGAAGTTTTAATGCATCCGTCGCCATACAGTCCGGACTGGGCACCAAGCGGTTATCGTCTTTTTTTTTTGCATTGCAAAATGTCTTTAATGATAAAAAAAATTGGTATCTAGAGAGGATTGTGAAATTCGACTACTAGAGTTTTTTGCAAACATATAGCAGGACTTCTATGAGATAGGTATTATGAAGTTACCTTTAAAATTGCAACAAATCATACAACAAAACGGTGAAAATTGGACATGATAAAAATAATGGATTTATTTTTCCCCAACCTAATATGATCTAGAATCTTTATTTCAAAATCGTTTAAATTTTTTTTGGAAAGAATTGTAAGAATTACTTAGTTTAATTATACCCTACACAACTATGTTGTCAGGGTATTATAGCTTTGTGCAGCGTCAAAAGTTTGTAACGCCGCGAAATATTGATCCTAGACCCACCTTTAAGTATACCGATCATCACATCTCGACTAGCTGAGTCGATCTAGACATGTGTGTCCGTCCGTCCGTCTGTCCATTATAATTTGTAAACACGATACAGGCCACAGTTATGGACCAATCTTCTCGACATTTTGCATGTAGGATGGGTTCTGGCCAATGAAGACCCCTATTGTTTTTGGAAAAGATTGGTTAATATTTAGGGGATGAAATGGACCAAAAACTTTATTTTTGTCGGTTTTTCTGGTCGCTCCAGAGGCCGTAATTATGGTCCAAACACCGCGATTTTTTGCATGGAGAAGGGGATCGGGCCAAGGAATAAGCATGCCAGTTTTGATAAAAATCGATTAATATTTAGCGGGTCAAATGGACCCTCACTTTTGTGTGAAAAATGACAAAATATGTATGTTTACCCATGAAGAACAATGACCCGAGAAGTTGATAGCATATCAAAGAGGAGTTGTCGACCTTTAAATTGATACCAATTATATGGTCGTATGTACTCAGATGTGGGTGTTACACTTAAATATTTACAGGTGCTTACGTACTGAGATATTATTTAGTAACCCATTACCACACTGGAGGGCGGAAATATAGAGCTGATCGCTTTGAAATGTTCCATGAGGTTCCGGTAGTGGTCAAGGACAACGACTATAATTTTCGGTGATGATCAGATAATAGTTTTGGGATGAAGTGCACCGAAAACTTATTTTTTTCGAGTCGATCTATAGTCCACAATTACAAACCGAACATCACAACACAACCCACGGTCAAGGGAATCTGTACAAGTAATTAGAAGTACTGTACTGAATATTAGTAATATTCGGAAAAGATGTCAGTGTAAGGAAGAGGTGCTGTTGACCTCTACTCGGGTGAACTATCACGAAATATAGCCAGGCTCGGAATAAAAATCCGCAGAAAGTTAGATTTCCGTGATAGTTGTGTAGGGTATCGTATGGTCGGCCCCGTCCGACTAATTAATTAATTTAATTTTCAGGTCATATTTATTTAATATACTCTTTAGATCAAGGATTACGTGGGTGTATGATTACCCTGATAAATAATGTCCAGGGTTCATTGTCCTCTATTCTCGAATTACATTATTTTATTTAGAATTAATTTTTAATAACTCACTAGACCCATAATTTAATTAAATGGCTGCATTGGCGTATGTTGAACGTCATAACTCATACACTCGGCTTTTAGAAAATTAATAGAATAGACAAATAATAGAATGGACAAATCATGATTTGTCCCCCATTTCAACATCCATCTTTTAATTGATTAAAAAAGATTAATTTAAATAAAAAGCAGCTTGGTCGATTAAATAGAACTAAAAATTTTCAGGACCCATTGTTCTCTTCACGATTCACCATTTCAGTTATTTAATTGTATGTCTTTAAGTAATTAATATTTCAATAACTCATACGCACCCTAGGATCTACCATTTAATTAAACGGTTACAAGTGGCGTATGATGAACGTCATAACTTATACGTCCCTACTTGAAAATTCAACCCTATGGGTTTTAATTATTCCTAAAAAATATTAAAACTTTTTATAAAAAAAAAAACAAAATATTATATCCACATCCCTCCCTAAATTACAAAAAAACAAAAAATTATAATAAGATCCAATTATTTGTTGTGCACTCCAAGAGTTGTTGAAATGGAAAATTTCCTAACACTTGAATTAAATAAACAAAAAAAAAAAAATACTAAACGAAATTATCATCATCTTTCACATCAACGTCGTCGTCGTAATCGTCTCGGTCTTGTTGACGGCATCATCATCTCCCGCTTCATCATATGATGGGCAAATGGCGTAGAGATGAAGATGATGATATTTGTGTGTTTGTTTTTATTTGTTTTATATTCCCCTGGTACAGGTGATCCCACAGTTGGGTGGGAGGAGGAGAAAGAGAAAGGAAGCTGATGCTGCTGCTGGAATAAATTAACCAGCCACCTGTATTACGTTGTGGCTTTTACTATTTGTTCTCTCTCTGTGTATGTGGTTTTTTCGGTTTAATTTTTCCCCATTTGTTTTCCATCTCTACCTCCAATTTTGATGTGTTGTATGTGTGTGAGGGTTTTAATTAGTTTGTATCTCAAAACAAAAAATAGAGCAAAACAAATTTTGCACTTCACTGTGAATTGTGTCACTTGCATGAAATTAAATTATTATGTCTGTTAAATGGGATCTTTGACTAGGAGAGAGAGAGAGCGTAGTGGGTGTCTGTTGTTGAATAGGCATAATATTTAGAAGTTTCATTGAAAACTTTTACAAGCTATCATGGCGTTCTGTTTTGTGAACATCAACAACAACAAAACAATTGTGGTTGATTGTGTGGAAGGAGGCAAAACAAAAAAGTTGAAATTAGAAAAACCACATCAACTATTTTAGAAAAAAAATGCATCTCAAGGGGTTATGGAAATTCAATATGGCAAAATATCAAAACTACAAAAATATTTAGATTCAGAAAAAAGAAATTTGTAGAGAATGTAAGGTTATTATTTTGCTAAAACAAAACTAATTTATGTCTAAGCTGACTAGCTGTCTGTCTTACCACAATTTATGTAGGCGATGATATTGGGTCCCAATTACACATTAATACAAATGATAATAAAAACACACATACCTGAAAAGAGGAGAATAGAAAAAAATTATTATTTAAAAAAAAAAAAAATAATAGTAATAATAAAATAAATCAATAGATACTACAGAATTTCAAAATATTTGGAATCATTTTGATTTCAGAATAATTAAAAGTACTTGCGTACTTTTTTCATCAACTTTATTTTGAATTGAAATTTTTATTAGTATTTTTAATTGTTTTCTATAAAATTGTCAATATTATATTATATTATATATTATATTATATTTTATTATATTATATACAGAAAAATACCTCATTTTTGAAGACTTTGAATTTTTTCTATAGGGAAAAAATGCCCTCAGAATTGAGGTCTTTGAAATTCTTTCTATGGCTAAAAAAATGAACCACAACTGAGATCTTCGAAAAAATTTTCCTCAGTAGTAACTGATGTCTGCGATTTTTTTTTTTATAGAAAACAAAAATGTGCACGTTTAAGTTACCACTAAGGGCAATTTTTTCTATAGAAACAAATTCTTCAGACTTTAGTTACTACTGAGGGCAATTTTTTCGAAGACCCTTATTTTTAGCCATTGAAAGAATTTCACAAACCTTAATTCTGAGGGAAAAATTCGAAGACTTCAATTATGAGGAATTTTTTGCTGTAGAAAAAACCCTCAGAGGTCCGTGAGTTTTTTATGGCGGAAATATGCATAAAAAAAAAATCTGCAGATTTCTGTTACCACTAAGGGCAAATTTTTTCTATAGAAACAAAATAATGCTTACTTCAGTTACCACTGAGGGCAATTTTTTCGGAGACCCTCAATTTTCGTCATTAAAAGAATATCACAGACCTTAATTCAGGAGTAACATTCGAAGACTTCAATTATGAGAATTTTTACGGTAGAAAACCCCCTTAGAAGACCATGAGTTTTTCCTATGGCGAAAATATGCATCAGAACTGAGGTCCGCGAATTCGTATCCAATTAAATTTTTTCTATAGTGAAAATATCAGACAAAGGTGAGTTTTCATTATTTTTTCTAAAGGGAAAAATGTTCACCACCCAAGTCAGTGTTCATTTTTCCTATACGAAAATTATATCCTCATCTCCAGTTGAGTTTCCCTTCTCCTCCAAGAATTCTTGGGAGCTCATTTTGATTTTGTACTTCTTATTTTGGCACTTCACCTGTCATTTCTTATTTAAAATTTATCTAATCATGTCAGAAATGGGATAAGATGAAATGATGATGGCTGAATAGCTGGTGGCATGCAATAACCAACGAATTCTATTCTCATTCATTTTCCATGCTGTGGCGTTCTAAAATTCTCTGTCTGTACGAAAACAATATTCAGTAGCTTACGTTTACGTCAAATCTCCAACTGAACGCTTCCCCTCGAAATATGAAATTCAAAGCTTGAAACATCTTGCACACAAAATAATGAAGTTAACGGCAGCTATTACTTGGTTGCAGCGGCAGGGTAGCTGCATGCTGGAAAAAAATCTCTGACGCCATTCAATTTTTTTCCAGCATCATTTCCATGTAGTGGTGTTGTATTGTTATTAAGAAAAAACAAAACACCGAGACTGAACGAGCGAGGCCATAACTGCAACCAAAGTGTTGTGGGAATTTTGTTCTATGTGTTTGCATATCATGTGTATTTGTTGTGTGTGTGAGAGAGTGTGTCTGTGAGTGGGTTTGGGGAGATTTGTTGACGAAGGCTTTGGCTCTGGTGTTACATTATTACCTTTACTTTGACATCAAATTTCCTTTAACCAAATAGTTTTTTTTACGAATGCAGCTGTTGCCTCCTCAGTAGCAGCAAAATATTTTCTAAACGTGACGTCTGTAGCTTATAGCTGATTATCTTTGGTGAGCTTTATTTTGGTATTACACATTTAGAAGTCAGGATGTATATCCATCAGATAGTCAGTCATGGTATTTTTCTGCTCTGATGCATTTATATTTATTGCATTTAGAGGAAAGGCAGGTTGGGGCTATATTTAATTCAATGATATGGGCTTTTATGTGGAGTAAATATTGCAGAAGAGTTTGATAATGAAATCGAGAGAACATAGTTTGATTTCTCAAAATATTTTCTCTAGTAGTAAATGGAAATTTTATGTTTAATTTACCTAGCCTTCATTCTTTCCTGAAAAAATATGTTGGGTCTCCAAAGTTACATAATTTCCATTTATTTTCTATAAGGTTGGAGAAATAATTTATGTGATAATATCAAGAAAAAAGAAGACATACATAGATAATAGAAAAAAATATATTGATACAACTCTGACCAAACTAAGTTTGGAGGTTCGCTGGGAGTATTCCCAGTACTTTCTTTTGAACCTCCTCCTGATTTTGAACCCTAACCTAGCTAATGATACGTAGCAGCGGCGTCAGCTGCAATGTTGAGAACATTGCATTGCATGAATAAGCTTTGTGGCTATGAGTGTGAGTAATGGGAAAAAATTCTATTCTGGGTGCTCAGAATCGCTGCTAAACACCCAACCCCACCAATGATGATGCTACGGTGGTGTTGCGGCTGTTGCTTTGGTGTGCTGCTTCAAATGATGAGATGATGTCAAGCACGCGATCTGTAATTGAGAATTGTGTATATGGTTCGTTTTTGTTTCTATAAATAACGTAATAAATTATAGAAAAAAAAAACAAAATCACAACACCCATCACATCATGGTGTACCAAATTTCCGTATAAATACAGGGTGTCAACCAACGTTAATTATGTTGTTTTCTTTCACTGACATGATTTGTTTTTACTTTGGGAAATTTTTAAGCTCTTCGCTCTTCTTTCATTTTAATTTTATGAAAAAAATAGTGAATTGAAAAGCTTAACGGTATTTTAAATTAAGGGCTGAGGTTAGATTGAAAAGAGGGGTGGATGATACCACCACATGTCCAACTTGGAATGGACATACATATAAGCCAAATGAGCTCTAGAAATGCGGAAAGTTGGAATTATCGAAAGTTTAGATTAAAAACATTTGGGTTTGGTTCCCCTATGAATCTAGGAGTATTTTTTGTGAACTTCTTCAGTCTTCTACATTCACACCCCCTCAGATCGGTTAGTCCGTGAAGAGTGTCATTTCCCAGGAATTGTTTCCGAAGGCTTAAAAATGCTAGGCAATGGCGCAGGACATGTTCCAGCGTTTCACTGTTTTCCCCACAAGCTCTGCACATGCTGCTACCTTCGCATCCAATCTTGAATAGATGGACCTTCAGGCTAAGGTGCTGAGTTGGTGATTTTTTTATTAATAAAAAAATTTTAGTTCCCCTCTATGACTGAGGACCTTTTTTTCTACCGAAAAAACACTGCAAACTTCACCAGAAGCAATGGACCAATTGGTCCCATCTTTGGGATTGATATAGGCTTGGTAAAGATAATAGGTTGTACAAAGTTTGATTCAAATCCGATAGTCCGTTTGCTTTATATTCTAAAATGAACAATTTTGACCATGGGGGAATTACCAGAAGAGTTTGTCCGATGTGGGTCTAAAACCAATATTTCGATGAGGCACATTTTTAACTTATCAAATTGCATATACCTTCAGTAGCCATAAGGATAGAAAAACTTTTCATCTGCGGGATAGGGGAGGGAAAACAAATTCATTAGCTGGAAGTTGTTAGGGTATTATAGCTTAGTGAAGTATACAGATCATCATATCTCGACTAGTTCAGTCGATCTAGACATGTGTGTCCGTCGGTCGATTATAATTTGTAAACACTATACAGGCCACAGTTATGGAGGTTCTGGCCAATAAAGACCTCTATTGCTTTTGGTTAAGATCGGTTAATATTTAGGGGATGAAATGAACCAAAAACTTTATTTTTGTCTGATTTTCTGGTCGCTACAGAGGTCACAATTATGGCCCGAACATCGCGAAATTTTACATGGGCCAAAGAATAGGCATGCCTGTTTTGATGAAGATAGTACAATATTCAACGGGTAAAATGAACATAATTTGTATTCTATTGCGAATACATTAGGTTGGAGGGAAAAATCCATTATGAAAATGTCTATAAAATCGGAAAATGATCGGAGTTGACCGGCATGTTAGCAGTCGTAGCTTGGCACAGGAGCTAAAAATCGACGATAAAACAGTTTTAAACCATTTACACAAAGCTGGATTCAAAAAGAAGCTCGATGTTTGGGTGCCACACCAATTAACAGAAAAAAATGGGATGGTACGAATTTCCTTGTTGATGACACCCATGACCCATCCATTGAAGACCTATAGTTTATGGAAAATGTACAGGAAGACCTGGAGCATAGCTTATATACCTACAGACGATGTCATTTCCATAGAGATTCTACAGAAAGTATTGTTTAAAGTATTGCATATACTGTAGAGCAAGTGTGAAGTCGTTGGAAGATCATCTGGCCATATGCGGCTCCTATAGGGTTTTCTAGTAGATCGTAAATATATAAAAACCAGCTATATAAAGTTTTCAATTTGTAGAAGTCTTTGTCGAAGATCTTCCAAATTTGTACTATAGATAGAAACCTCTATGGGAAACTAGTAAATGGTCGTTCACATTTAAAAAAAAGGTCCAAAACAATAGTTTACAATTGGCTGGAATCTCGTCGAAGATATATCGTATTTGATAGACCCCTAGAATATTATGCTGAATATTGTCTACGTCCTTAAGGAGATGGATGGATATTATTATGAATCAGATAGATTTCAGAAAATACAGAAGATTTACGATGTATGAACGACCTACTGCACTTTTAAGTGATTTACATCCGGAGAACCTTTCACACAGACACACACACACCCTGCAATTAACCTGCATTGACATTTATGATATTCAAATATGATGAATGGAGAAAAGTTACAGCTATAATTGTTGGTGTGTTTTTTTGGCTTTTCTTGTCATTGTTTTTGTTGTTGTTGCTGCTCATATTCTCTTTCAATTACGTTGCAGTAATTAGAAACTAGTTTTATGACGCTATTTTGTTGTTGTTTCGTTTTCAAGTATTTAAGTCATAAAAAAATAAACAAAACAACAGCAACAAAAAAGGAAACAAGTAATGCAACCAAACTGAAAAAATTGGAATCACAACGAAAAATAAACCTGTAATATTAACAAGAAAAAAACAACAGCAACAACAAAAACCACAGTAAACGGTAGCAGCAGAAAAAAATTAATAATAAAATCTTTATTTACAAAAAAAAAAAAAAAACTGAATGAAAAAAATGGTTGTAAAATGTTGTTGTTTTATGTTTCAAGTGACAGAGGGAGAGAGAGAAATTTTGCAGCACTGCAACGGCAGAGATTTTAGAATTGAATAAAAAAAAAAAACGCAACACCATTATGTTTGTAATACTCCAGCGTACGTAATCTCTACGTAACAAGTCAAGTGGCCATGGTAGTGGTGGCGTTGAGAACAGTTTTTTTTTATTTTTCCATTGGATGGGAACTATATCTGCGTCGCTGTCACTGCCTCTATTGTTTTATCTTTTTTTTTTTGTTCCTCTCTAACCCGGGAAAATTCATTGTAAATGTGGAAAAAAGGGTTGCTTGTTATTATTATTGTTGTTGCTATTGTTAGTACTTTTACATTCATATTTTTGTTTTATGGGTTAATTAAATTTTTTTATTTGTTGTTGTTGTCGTCGGATTCTTTTGTGAGTTCTAAGTACATGTCTGGTTTGAAAATTTCAAAAAAAAAATTGTTAAATTCGGTCGGGTCGAACTTTTTATACTTTCCGTCATTAGGTGTCTATTCGAAATACTTAAAATCGATCGGAAGATTTATATGGGGGACTAGGATATTAAAAATATCCCAGGGTGTTTTTTATACACTGATAAAACGAAATAAGAAATAACAGTCACATCGGTTGGGAAATATGCCTGGGACCATCAAAAATACCTAAAATTGCTTGGGACCTTTATATGAAGGCTATGTCAAAATATGGATCTATATTTACAAATTCTTGCAAAGAATAATCTGGAATGCACAAATTGTATTCACTTCGACTGGGACTGTGCTTCTAGGAACGTGAAAATATCGAAATTGGGACGGAACCTTTATATGTCAAAACATGTACCTATATTGGCAATTTTCTATGAAGAAGTTCTTTTACCCACCAAGATTACGGAATGTCCAATACCCTTCGGAAATGCTGAAATTTGCAAACATGCCAAATTACAGCCACTTCGGTTGGACCACTATATGGGGCTATGTCGAAACTTGGACCTATTGTGAAAATTATCCACTTATTCAACCATGAAACAACTTTAAATAAAGCGGGACCTTTAAATGGGGACTCTCTCAAAACATGGACTTATATTGAAACTTCGGAAATGCTGAAAATTTCAAAACATACCAAACATACAGCCAGTTCGGTTGGAAATTGAGCCAAGGACCATTAAATTACTGAAAATATCAAAACTTAGACCTATTGTGAAAATTGTCCACATTTTGGACTATGAAACAACTTCAAATAAGGCGAGACCTTTAAATGGGGACTCTCTCAAAACATGGACTTATATTGAAACTGCTTTGCGAAACATATTTTTTAAGGCACTCAGAACTCGGAATGTTTTTTGACAATATCCTGCAAATAGGTTTTTTAACCCACAAAAATCCGGGATGCGAAATTACAGTCAGTACTGTTGGAAAATGTTCCTAGGACCGTAAAAAAAATTAATATGGGGCGGGAGATTTATATGAGGACTTTGTCAAAACAAGGACCTATCTTGAACATTTCCTGCAAATATGTTATTAACCCTCCAAGAACCCAAAATGCCAAATTATAGTCTCTTCGATTGGAATATGAGTTTAGGATCATAAAAAATACAAAAAATTTTGGCAAGTCCTTTTTATAGAGGCTATGTCAAAATATTGACATATAGTGAACATTTTCTGCAAATATGTTTATACCATCCAAGAACCCAAAATGCCTAAATTTAGTTACTTCGACTGGAAAATGCGCTTAGAACCATAGAAGTACCAAAAATGCGGCGGACCCGCATATAAAGGGATTTTGTCAAAATATGTATAAGCAAGAGTATGCCAAGATGTTTTTCACATTTCTGTTGCAAAATCGTCTATAGAAGATTTGTCTTCTATAAAAAAAAACTGCTTTACGGACATTTTTTCAAGAGCAATGTGACTATGGGTCTAAGGATTAGTTTTTATACCCTTCACCACACTGTGGTACAGGGTATTATGTCTTTGTGCATATGTTTGTAACAGGCAAAAATAATCGAGATAGACCCATGGTTCCTTTTGAGAATATGCATAGAATCACTTTCTGAGTCGATTTATGCATGTCCGTCTGTCCGTCCGTCCGTCCATGTATTTTTGTTAACAAAGTACAGGTCGCATTTATGATCCGATTTGGATGAAATTTGGCACAGGTCACTTAATTGGCCCAAGGACGAACCCTATTGAAATTGGAGAAAATCGGTCCACGTTTAGGCATAGCTCCCATATAAGGGTACCCCAAAATTTTCGGTATTTTGAGGTTCTTGAGCGCGTTTTTTAACTGAATTCGCTGAAATTTGGTACTTTGAGTTCTTATTGGGTAGCAAATCTCTCTACCAAAAATTATAAATAAAGGTCCATTTTTTCGGATAGCCCCCATATAAGATTACCCCCAATTTTCGGTATTTTGGGGGTTTTGATCGCATTTTCCGACCGAATTCGCTGAAATTTGGTACTTTGTGTTCTTATTGGGTAGCAAATCTCCCTACCAAAAACTATAAATAACGGTCCATTTTTTCGCATAGCCCCCATATAAGGGTACCCCCAAATTTTCGGTATTTTGAGGTTCTTGAGCGCGTTTTTTAACTGAATTCGCTGAAATTTTGTACATTGAGTTCTTATTGGGTAGCACATCTCTCCACTATAAATTATAAATATTGGTCAATTTTTTCTGGTAGCCCCCAGGTTTTGAGGTTCTTGAACCAAAGTCTTTTTTCTGGTACAGGGTATTATGTTTTTGTGCATATGTTTGTAACATGCAAAAATAATCGAGATAGACCCATGGCCCCTTTTGAGAATATGCATAGAATCACTTTTTGAGTCGATTTAAGCACGAAATTTGGCGCAGCGTAGCAAATTAGGTCTAGAATGATGTTTGTAAAGTTGCCTGAAAATCGGTTCAGATTTATATATAGCTCCCACATATACTTTCGTCAGATTTAATGTAAATGGTGCACCAAAGTCCCTATATATCTTTCGATTTGCACGAAATTTGGCACAGCGTAACAAATTAGGTCTAGAATGATGTGTGTTAAGTTTCCTGAAATCGGTTCAGATTTAGATATAGCTTCTATATCTGACCAAATGAACAATTTAGTATCGGTTGCAGAATGACGTGTTTATGGTTCCAATTTCAGATCTTTCGTCTATAAGTTCTATCTTAAATATTAGAATCTATATCGCTATTTCAACATATAGGGAAGACGGACGAGTGCACTTGGCTAAATCGACATCGAGTTTTGAATTCTGAGATATCTTCGATAAATATTTCAAGTTGTTGCAATCGGAATGACAAATTTAATACACCAGCCAACTTATGGTGCTGTGATGGTATAAAAAAAAATGATTTCCCAATATTATTCTCAACAGCAATTGTATAGCTGTCTCTTGCAGATTTGTCGACTATAGAGGACCTTAGGAGTCCTTTGTTTGTCATTAGATAAAAATCGGTGTTTATATAACAATTTGGAATAGTATTTGAAATGCCCATTACTATAAATAAAGAACTTCGTTAAAAAAAAAACATTAAAAAAATCATTCTAACATCCTCCCCAAAAATAGAGGCAACAAGCCGGCCAACACAGATGAATAAATGTTTTTTTTTTTCTATTCTATTTATTTTGGCATTTAAAAAGGAAACTTGAAATAAAAAAATGGAAACAAGAAATTGAGAAAAAAAACAAAAGACAACAACAATTGAAATTGAAAATAAATTCGAAATCGACAAAAGTTCAATAAGCAAGAGACAAGCGACAAGTTTAACAAAACAACAGCCAGATTCGGGAGGTTAATGTCTGACAAAAAGGCTAGGCAAACCGTCAGCCAGACGACAGCCAGTGACGATGAGTTTTCGCCTTCTCTGCCAAATGAAATGTCAATCGAACAAAAATAAATTTTGTTAAAAAAAAAATCAAGAAAAAACTATCGAATAAAATACAATTGCAAAACTTAAAAAATATTCGTTTGTCTTTCGAAAATTAAAATCTAATCGCATTTTCGATAACAGCAAAACGAAGGAAATCGCGGTTTGTTGTTGTTCGATTTTTTTTTTAATTATTTAAAAAAAAAGTAGTGAAATATCGAGGGAAAACAATCAATTTGGCAAGCGTAAATAAAGATTAACAAGATAATTACACGTTTCAACAAAATTGTTGGTTTTTGTTGGCTTTAATTGTTAATGAATTGACACTAAACAGACAGACACACTATGACATTAAAAAAAAAATTCGAAAAAAAGAAAGTTCACAGATGAGAAACATTTTTTAAAGATTTCAAATATAAATAGATATTAAATATAAAATTTAGTAGGTCGTCGTCTACATGGACTTTGGGCGTATAAGACCGCAGATCCTTCTCAAAAAAAGTCTTATATACACAAAATACTGTCTGCAGATTTTATATAGACAAAAACCCATCTGCAGTTGCTTTATAGAAGAAATGAAACCTTCTACATCCCCATAGAAAGAAGAGCTTTTGGAAGATTACCATAAAAACCTAATGGGTCGATTACGGATGGTAACCATAGTTTAGTGGCGTTGCCAGTTGCTAAATTTAAATTGTGGATGGCAACTGTTGTCAACTTCAGTTGCTTCAAATAGAATTTTTCGGCAACCAATTATTTCTGGTTGCTGTTTAGTCATGTTTAACAATAATAACTGAAATTTTGCTAATATTACTACAAAAGGTCACTTTGAGGTCTGAATTGCCCGGGTGGAAGCTTACCCAAATGTAGCACGCGGCGTGCGGACTTTTGGTCAAACCAAAGTCACTAAAGATGATGTTTAGAAGGCCATTTCGGAAGACCTTAACTGCTATGGCCCACCAACACGCATTCCAAATGAATGGCAGAGAGTGGCGAACATTTTCTTTTGGGACCATGATATGTACGTGTGTGTCATCAATACATCCGACAACACCCGGGGACTTTTTTTCGAATGAGAATATATATACATATACATATGTATATATTCTTCCCTTTTTCCTCCTCTGTTAATTTGGAAACAATCGGCCAAAACCTCCAACATTGTGGATTGAGCCATGCCAAGGTTGAAGTCATTGTCATGGGGCATTTGAAAACTTCCCTCCGCAAAACACCTTAGAGCTGCACACACTTTTAAGAGAGGAGGAATTGCTATTGACCCCCGGAAAACAGGGTTTAAGGCTTCTACTAAGTACACAAAGGCATCTTTTGGTAACCGAAAATACGCCTTCAAGCTAAAATGAGGAGTTAATTGAACATTTCTCTAAACATAAGCATATACTCACAGAACTGATGTTAGTTATAATGGATTTATATCTTAAATGCCTTTTAATAGATGCCACACCTTGAACATCATTTTCATCATCAAAAAATAGCTCCACTGAGCCTAGACACATTCCTTTCTGCAGGTCTACTATAGAAGACCTTCTTGTCAAGATTTTATAGTACAAAGATTTACTATAGGATTTCAGAGAGCAGATTCACTATTTCTGCAAATACTGGACTCCCAGCAGGTCTAACGACAGAAAATCATTTCAGAACATTCAAAGTTTTCAGAATTATAAATTGAAAACTTTCGACAGCACATACGTAGAAAAAGACCTTTTGCAAAGTGATCCATAGGCTGTAGATCTTATAGATTGTTATAGACAAAACCTCTACATACAAAAAAAAAATCCAAAAGGAATTTTATAGACAAAAAATCTGCGGCAGCTCGTCTATGAATAAATAAATTCTATGCACATATGTTCTTCTATAGGTCGTCCATCGAAGAAATTCCCTTTACAGGAGTTCTATAGACAAAAGATTTGTAACAAACAATTATTGGACAGATGGTTTTCTCCAGATATTTTATAGATCTTCCAGGTGTATCGTATCGACGACGAGATTTCCAGTATTTGCAGAGATTTGCTTATGCAGGTATTTTATAAATAAAATGCAATATACAGGACACCTTCTGCAGGCTTTAGATTAGATTAGATTTTCCATAAAATCTGAAGACATTCTGAAATTTTTCAATAAGCAGAAAATATTCTGTATGTTTTAATGGGGTTTGCAGGAAGAAATCATGGCAATCACGAAAGCTTCTCAAGAACTTAATACAAATTATCTAGAACCGCTGATTATATACGTTGATTGTCGCCTAGGTGGTTCCAACCGTCCGACTGAGGGCCTGCAAGTCCACCTTTTGGCTATTAAATTGGCACAACGCCTTATAACCAAGAGCCTTGTAGCAGAATTTCAAACCCCATATGTCATGAGTTTTCTACGTAGAACAACGATCACATAACCTAACCTTCTGTAGGTATATGCATTATCGAGGCACAATTTCAATATTCCATGTGTATCTATCCCTGCGGCTGTTGTTATTACGCTATCTTCTGGAAAAAATAGCGTTGAGTGGCTCAAATTTTGTTCACAAGTGGCTGCAAGTTTGACAAGTTCGTTATTTATATATTTCTTTTTTCAACCGAATTTCGAGTTTCGATATTTTGAAAAATACGGACAAGTATAAATTATAGTTTGTAATTTATTTGGATCTTTTTAGTTAGCGAATCTTTTTCGATCATTATCCAAATTTTGTATCATAGTGTTCATAGTAGAAAATCTCTCTACCAAAAAATAATCCCTTTTGGCACATCTTGTCCTCTTTTTGGTATTTTTAATCTCATGTATAATAAAATAGAGGAGCCATTTTTATTCTTGTTCTAATACACTTCCTCATTTCCTTGAAATTGGACTAATTTCTCCTCAGAGCCTTATAAGTATTGTCCTGCAGTTCCTATCGCCCACACAGCTTCTGTATGTACGTAGACATATGATTTTTAATGTATTTTATTTTAAATTGTTTTAAGCAATTTTCCCACAATTTTTGCTTTAGATTTTTTTTATGTTTTATTTTGAAAAACTTGTCCAATTGTACAAATATTTTGGAAAAAAACACTCACATTCCTAACAAATGGCTACATTTTATTTCCATATAGCAATTATTTCAAAAGTTCTGTGTGTTATTCTATTTTAAGATTGACTGTCGCCATCGTCATCATCATCAGCATCACGATCGCCATTACCAGAAGCAGCGACAGCATCTTCGTCATCTCACTTTGCCATTATTTCAAAATAATAAAAGAAAAATTAAAGAAAACTAAAGTATTTCAAATTTGTTTTCGTATTTTCTTTTTGTGTTCAAATTCTTGCTTAGCATTTTCCTTTCCCACAATTTCTTTTTGGTCGCATAGATACATATATTCTATATATACATATCTTTATACATATATAATAAATTGATATATATATACAAGTATGAACGACAAATTTAAATATCCGCATAACATTATTTTTTTGGGAATTTTAGTTGCAGTAAATCGTTTTTGTTTTTAAATTTTTGTTGATTTGATTTTACAAAATGTTTACTATTTTATTTTCATTTCTTTACTGCTTTTATGTTCTGTTTATTTTGATATTTAATTGTAGTTTATTTCCTTGTTTAGTTTATTGATTAAAAATCTAATAGAAATGAAGAAAGATAAGAGATTAATCTCAAACAGAAGCAAGGAGGTTAGGAGAGTTTTTTTTATCCGGAAATGTCATTACTTTCTATTGGCAATTATTTTTGGCTCTTAAACGTATTGCCACGCTTTTAACAGGTGATGTTATTAAATCAAGACGAAATAATGCAATAAAAATACATTTTAATTAGATACTAAAAATCTTAGAACATTTTTTAGAAAATAATAAAAATTTAATATTCATTTTTTTTTCTTTTTTATTTTGAGAAATATGTTCTTTACTCACGCATTTGAAATAATTCAAATTTATGGAGATTTTTTATATTTACCTAAAATGAAAAAAAAGAAAAATAATATTATTAATAATAATTCATATGAACTAAATAAATATTTAAGTAAAATGTAGCAAAACAGTAAACAAGTAAAATCATCAATAAGTTCGACCGCATCGATGTTTTTATGCCTCCCATTATGAGTTAAGCATTCAAAATTCCTAAACTCGATCATGATCAAAAATTGTACTGCTACTTCTATAGTTTTCTATGTACTGAACAAAAATTTCAGGGCCTTCTATAGATAGGAGACCTTTTGTATGTTTTCTATAGACACTGGATTTTCTGCAGATCTACTATAAACACACAACTTTCTGCAGGTCTTATATAGTCGGAAAACTTATATATATATATATATATATATATATATATATATGTCCCTGATATACTTTGGAGTTTGATCTGTAGATGGAAGACCATTTGCTGATTTACTATTAACGGAAGACATTCTTTTTTGCGTTTTCCGCAAACCCAGGACTCTTTGCAGGTCTATATGTAGAAGGTTTTTTATTTGCAAAGCTTTTATAGAGGGAAGAGTTCTTTCAGGATGTCTATATACAGAACGCTTTCTTCAGGACAATTCACAGAATATACTCAAGAATTCCAAAGAGTTTTGATTACTATAAAACAGAAGGATCCTTAAAAGATTATTTATAGACAAACAACTTCTTCTATAAACCGATAAACTTCTACGAGTGGTTGAGGGCCTACTCATACAAGAGGTGGGCATTCCAAATTCCTAAATTCGATGATGATTTTTTATGTCATAGTAAATTTTTGGTATGAAGATTTGAAAACAAAGAAGGTCCCCAAATATCAGATTAAGACAACTTATTTTTGAAAACAAAATAATAGATGAGCTTCATATAGGGTCTACCCTGAAAATATTGACGATTTTTAGTAGGGAGTTGCGAGGAGTATGGAGAATGAAAGCCTCTACCATTACGCAGATTCTATCTTAAAAAGTAAGCCACAATATTGAGCTTTACTTTTTTGTTTATTTGGGTATCACATTTGCGCTTTTCGATTCCAAACTTAATTCGAAATTTGCACTTTTCCGAGAAAATAATATTTTCCGCAAAAATCTTGAGGTTTATTTCTACTGTGCCTTAAAAATTATTTACTGAGAAGCAAAAAAAAAACAAAAAAAAAAAAACAATAACAATAACCAATGTCGAATTCTCCCCCAAAAAGAATTTTGCACTCCCGAGCCCATGAGCACCAAAATATTGACAATTTGTGAGGGAGTTACCAAGAGGAGTGCACCAATGGGTCCCATCTTCGGACTTGATTATGTCTTGGTAAAAATAATAGATTGTGCAAAGTTTGGTTCAAATCGGACATTCCATTCGTCTGATATTGTATTTATGAATATTGAACATTTTAACTATTTGTGGGGTAGGTATATGAAGTAGTGGACCAATGGGTCCCATCATTGGTCTTAATAGAGACTTCGTAAAGATAATGGGTTGTGCAAAGTTTGGTTCAAATCGGACATTCCATTCGCTTGGCATTGGATTTACAAATGTTGAAAATGTTCACCATTTGGAGGAGGGAAGGTACCAGAAGGAGTAGACCGATATTCCCCATCATCGAACTTTAACTAAGTTTGGACGAATTCGGTTGCTCCCTTTGAGAGTTTTTTGCGCACCAGGCAGCCAGACGGAAGAGGAATTGTAAATTGACTCCAAATTGTCTGAAACGGATTTGGTCCAAAGAAACATGGTGTCTAAAACCAATATTTCGATAAGGCACATTTCCACCGTATCAAAGTGTATATCCTCATTAGCCATAAGGCCGAGGGGTATAGAGGTTTTGAAGTGATATTTTTAATATATATTGTAAAAGACCTGCAGGGGTATTATTTATATAGAGGAAATAAAGAAACATTGTGTCTATGGAACACCTCAAAAAGTCTTTTCTTTTCTAGAGAATATCTAAAATTCTATAGAAAGCCAAGATGTTATCAGTCATCGAAGATCATAAAACGTATATTACACATAGAAGATCATAGATCAAATAGGTATTTCATATAGACATGATCAGAATAGATATTCTATACATTTTAGACTACAAGATTTATTCTATAGGTTGAAGTTCTGAAGAAATCTTCTATATATTAAAAGGTCTCCAATTTGTGGTGAATCTATTTACAGAGGATTTGTATAAGTCTATAAACTATATTTACATTAAGTGGGATTCCGTATAGAAAAAAAAAAAGAAATGGATTTTTATCTGGAGGCAACATGATTGAGATCTAATGAAACTTGCAACTAAAGGCGACTTGGAACTGCCTTTAAAATATCGAAAATCTGAAGAGATTACTTTACTATATATAGCTAAAGAGATCCTTTAACAATATCAGAGCTTAAGAAACTGAAATCTTATCCATAATAAAGTCTCCTAGAAATTAGTCCATTCATAGAAATTAACAGAAGTGAGTCACCAATTACATATTGCATCAAGAGGTGAAGAAGAACTGTAGAGGATTTTAGATATAGTAAAATATAATTTCGAAAAAAAATCTCCTGGATTATTCTCTTTATTAGAGCTCTGCTGTCTTAAAAAGTTTGTGTATATTACAAACCTGATAACGTATTCCGACTTTAGAAGACTTGAAGATGTCTCACATACATGGAAGGCTAAAAGATGTTTAATATTAATGATAAAGTGATTCATAAGTGACCCTAATATGTCCTATATTTATAGGTGACCTGAAGGAAAAAAAATAAAACTATATTCCTTTTTGGAATGCTCGAATCTAGGAAAGACCCTAAGAGGGGTCTCGAATCTTCTTTGGATTTATTTGCAGAAATTCTATTTTATTTACCGGAAAACTGCTGATAATGTACCAACACCACTTCGCTCACGTTCATCCCATTCACCTATACCAATATACCGCAATATATGTATGTAACCAATTTGTTTTTTTACATTTCATTCAATTTGTTTTGGTCGTAAATTATTATTGCCACAAACAAATTTTGGGGTGAGTTCCTCTTACCCCGTTCTGTTGTCTATGCTGAAGCGGTCAAACACTTTTAAAATTAAAATTTTTCAACAAACTTTTTTAGTTTTATTTTTCGATTTTTTTTATTACAAACATATTAGCGGACCAGGCGGCGGCAGACGGTAGTACGTATACACGTTAACTACATATGTATTGCTCATTCGCATTCGGTTCGGTTTTTGGCAAATGTTTGCGAATCGTTTCTTTTTTTTTTTTTTGGTTTTAATTCAAACATTTATTCATAAATTTCATGATGTGGTTCTAAAGGTTCTACTGTTGCTTCTGCTCGACTATTTTGTTTTATCATGTTTTTCTGTTTGTTGAAAAATAGAAAATAGGTGGACAGGCAGGCACATTTGGCATGGATGTGTGGTTGAAACCGCCGGTCGGTCAGTTGGTTGGCTGTCTGGACCGGTATTTCATATTTTGTACATATTTAATGAGAAATAAAAGAAGAAAAAACAACAACAACAATTGTGGCCAATATAGCCGCCACATATATGAATGTATATAAATATATATCACCTATATAGAAAAGAGCAACATGAAACATCATGTATGGTTGCTAGAAAATAATATTGGGAAACACAAAATGTGTAATCTTCAACAAGATGAAGAAGAAGATCTCAGCATATATAAATGTGAACGAAATGTGTTGTCGCCAGATCTCTCCCACCCCCTTTTTTTCACAAAGAATCGAGGCGAAAAATGACACACACAAAATAGAATAAAAAAACACACAAGAAAATTTCGTTAAAAAACAATTTCAATATACCGGTGGTCAACCAGCTAGCCAGGCAGACCAGCCAGCCAACCAGCCAGCCTGCGTACAAACCGCATACACAAAATCTGTGTGTTTGTTCTCAATTTAAGAGACATCATAGATCAGAGCAGTCATCCTCGCGCTGAAGATCTCTATTTTTAAAAGACGAAAGAAATAAATTCTGTATTTTTTCGGCAATATATTTTTTCTTGGGAAGCTCATGCATAAAAATAGTTGGCTTTTAGTCTTCTATTCGCAGCATGTTTCCTTTTGTCATCATCATCATCGTCGTCGTCATTTTTTTATGTCACAATGTTCGGCTCTCTTTCTTTGATTCAGTCTCTCGTGGGGATATTTGTCGCGGACGCCACCACCACCACCACCCATGCTGGGGTTCGTGGTTTTTCGTCACATTTTCATTTTTTTTTTTTTTTTCATTGCGGAAATTATGAAATTTTTTCGGTTTTTCGAATGAGTCAAGGAGAATGAAAATAGAAATTTGGGTGATCTGCTGTGCGTTCGTGTTGTGCATTCTAACTAATTTAAGAAGTGATGAAAGTGACATGGTGTCTTACTTAATAAGTGGAAATAAGTATGGTAGAGAAGACCAGAACAGAGAGGACATGTTTATTAAAAAATAGCCAAAGGTCTACTGTTCGTTGCAGATCCGGTAGAAGGTATTCTAGCTATTGAATATGGAATTAATGTTTCTGTGGAAAGTCCAAATTGAATTCCAGCAAGGGAGGACAACCATTAGATAACAAAACAACAAAATTGAAATATATTTCAAAAACCAATTTAGCCCTTATGTAGCTGAAGAATTTCTTCTAGCTACCGGATACATTTTTAAGGATATCTAGATACAGATGATGCATTCCAATATGCCTAGCTATACAAGAAGGATCCATTGAAACCAATGGTTTCAATACTACCTGAAGGGGTCAATTATAACCGAAACTGGGACCTTTAAACTACATTTTTGGGTGCAGATGACCTGTATAATTTTATTCGGCACAATAACAAGTGCAATATTCTATCCAAGCCTTGAATTTGTCAAAGATCCGAAAAAGTTTACTATGCACACATGTGATGTAAAATATCTATATAGATAATATTCTACCTATGGCATACCTGTAATGTATTTTGAAGCTATAGAAGTCCCCTGATAGTCCATAATTAACTAAATAAGTTAATTAAAAACTCTTTAAGCCAAGGTTGATCTAATAAGAATTCTCGCTAGAAGACATCTTCTATAGCTATATACGATATTTTAATAAGGTTTGTGGTCATGAAACATTTTATAAAGATCCTGTAAATATTGACGATCAGTCAAAGATCTTGCATCTCCAAAAGAAAAACTGAATTTTCAAAGATTTCAAGCCTATCCCTGATCAGAAGAGATCTGCTATATATTGAGACCTAAAGATTTATATGTTGAAGTTCTTAATAAATTGACTATATAGTCAATGTATTATTATGCAGTAAAATACTTACAACTAAAGGCGACTTGAAGTTGTATTCTATGTGTCGAAAATCGGAAGTGGTTGTTTTTTTTCTATAGCAGAGCTCAAGAAACGGAAACCTTATTCTACAAATTAGTCCATTCCTAGAAATTACCTTAAGTGATTTTCTATTTATTAGATCTTCAAGCCATAGATCACCACCTAAAAGGCTTCCCGGTAAAGAAGACCTGTAATAGCTTTAGGCGATCTTAGACCACTAAAATATCCTGAAATTGTAGAAGACATGTTAAAAATGTTAAACCCTCAGATGACCCATCAACCTCATACATACTTTTTTCAGAAAAATACCTTTATATATGGAGAATCCCCTGGTTCCATGGATTTCTAGGTGTCTAGAATTTTTTTTCATAAAAACACATTTTTTCGCCAGTCATGTCGATTTTTTACCACAGAAAAATGTCTTCATATCTCAATTTTTTTTTCTATAGGAAAAAAATTCAAAGATTTTTTAATTGGAGCAAATAATCGAACGATGCATTATCGATCCTCAAGTCCAAAGAATTATTTGTTTTTTATTTCTCCAGCCCTATCTGCCGAACCTCAGTCCCATCGCTTTTTCGTGTTCTTTTCAAAAATTTCTTAAAAGCAAAGAAATTGTACGTCAATGTTGAGTTTTTTTTCAACAGAAAAAATGGCATTCATATTCTCAGGGTTTTTTTATAGAATCCTTATATCATGAGGATTATTTTGAGTTGAATTTTCAGATACTTTTTTTGTAGAGAATTAAATATCCTCAGGTTCTTAGATCTTAAGGATCTTTTCAACGAAAAATAATCTTCGGACTCTACTCCAAAGAATTTTTTAATATCCAAGGTCTTTAGAATTTTTTCTACCATATAACCCCCTTTTAATACCCTACACAACTATTTTGTCAGGGTATTATAGCTTTGTGCAGCCCCAAAAGTTTGTAACGCCGCGAAATATTGGTCCTACACCCACCTTTAAGTATACCGATCGTCATATTTCGACTAGCTGAGTCGATCTAGACATGTGTGTCCGTCCGTCTGTCCATTATAATTTGTAAACACGATACAGGCCACAGTTATGGACCAATCTTCACGAAATTTTGCATGTAGGATGGGTTCTGGCCAATATTTAGGGGATGAAATGGATCAAATACTAAATTTTTGTCGGTTTTTCTGGTCGCTCCAGATGCCGCAACAATGGCCCGAACATCGTGAAATTTTGCATGGAGAAGCGGATCGGTCCAAAGAATAAGCCCGCAGGTTTGGATAAAGATCGGTCAATATTTAGCGGCGAAAAATGACAAAATTTGTATTCTATGCCGTATATATTTGCCCCTGAAGGACATATGCCCCAGAAGTTGATATTATATCCAAGAGGAGTGGTTGACCTTTAAATTAAGACCAATAATATTGCTGTATGTGGTCGGATGTGGGAGTTACACCTAAATATTTACAGGTATCTCCGTATTCGTATATTATTTAGTAACCCATTATCACTCTGGAGAGCGGAACTATAGCGCTGATCGCTGTGAAATGTTCCATGAGGTTCCAGTTATGGTCAAGGACAACGCCTATAATTTTCGGTGATGATCAGATAATAATTTTGGAATGAAGTGGACCGAAAACTTCATTTTTTGTGTTATTTTCGAGTCGATCTATAGACCTCAAATGAAAGCCGAACATCACAACGCAACCCACGGTGAAGAGAATCTGGACAATAGCTGTACTGAATACTCGTAATATTCGGAAAATATGTCAGTGTGAGGAAGAGGTGCTGTTTATCTCTAATCGTGCAAGAGGGTGCAAATATCACGAAATATTGCCCAGTCTCGAAATAAACATCCGCAGAAAATTTGAGTTCCGTGGTAGTTGTGTAGGGTATCGTATGGTCGGCCCCGTCCGACTATACTGCTCCGCTCACTGGTTTTATATTAAAATAGTTATATGATTTGTTCCGAGTGTGGGTTTGGTTGTAAGACTCTGTTGTAATCATTTCATCTGCGGAAGATACGAAAAAAAAACTAGAACATATATATGAACTGTAACCTGCATGGGAGGTACCAGAAGGAATGGACCGATATTCCCCATGTTCGAACTTGAACTAATTTTGGAAGAAATAATAAGATGGGCAAAGTTTGGATGAAATCAAAATTTTTTGAAACAAATTTGGTCCAAAGAAACATGGGGTCTAGGACCAATATTTAGAACCATAATCTCTTGGAGAAATGTCGGTATAGGTACACTTTTTGGTATGTTCCCTATATTTTTATTTCAAGTACCTGTCAGTATATCTATGGTGGAGGGTATCCAAAGTTCGGCCCGGCCGAACTTAACGCCTTTTCACTTGTTTTATTATAATATTATAATCCCCCTGTTTTTTCTATAGAAAAGGTTATACTGAATCTTCAGGATTTTTCAAGGGAAAACATATCTTCGGACTCCACTCCATAGGATTTTTCAATATTAAATTAATCTCAGGTCTTGAAAATGTTTCTAAAGTTATGCATTTTTTTCTATAGAAAAAATTCCTAATCCATAGGACCATTTTTTCCTTGTGCTGAGGGTTTTAAAAAAAAAAATCAGTTCTTTTTTAGGAACAAAATTTACCTTATAGTTGTTTTTTTTTTATTTTGTGTAAAAAAAATATCCTGATGTCATGAGAATTTTTTACAGAAAAAATTCCTACAAATCCTGTGAATTTTTTACAGTAAGTGTTATCCCCATAGTCGTAATATATTAATTTTTTAATGGGATAAAATCTTCTTTGGGACCTAATCCGAAGCCTTTTTCCTATAGTTCAGTTTGTCTTAATTGTTTGCATATTAAAATGTATGGTCTTTACGATTTGTCTATTGAAGCTTTATTTCTATTTTTAGTTAAACATGAAAGGGTAATGATAGGTCTACCATTCTATATGTTAAAGAACGAAGTTAGGACTTAGAGGTGGCAAAGAAGGTTTTTTTATTTTTTTATAATCCACGCCTATAGAAGTCCTTGAAGAAATATTGCTTAATAATCCTTGAAGAAAAAACCGACGCCTATAGAAGTCCTTAAAGAAATATTGTTAAAAAATACACGCCTGGAAAGTCCTTAAAGAAATATTGTTAAAAAATCCACGCCTGGAAAGTCCTTGAATAAAGATTCTTTAAAAAATCCACGCCTTGAAAGTCCTTGAATAAAGATTCTTTAAAAAATCCACGCCCTTGAAAGTCATTGATGAAATATTATTTAAAAAATCCGCGCCTGTAGAAGCAGGCAGATCGTCTGTCAGATGTTCTGTCTACTCTATAAAGAAGTCTTCCAATAACATCATCAAGGTCTTCCAATAACATCATTTTGATTCAAAATTCGATTTTTATCAATTTTACCGAAAAACTTGTAATTTTTCTCAGAAAATAGACGAAAAATAGTACCGACATACCATTCGACGCCACCGAAGTACAGTATGCTAAGTCTGAAAAGTGAGTTTTTCAGTAGAAGCTCTCAAAGTATGGAAGTTTCTTATATCTTACGTGCCATGCTAAGTACATTATAACTTTGGTTTGAATTGGCCGATGATTACCAAAATTTCAGAGAATTTAAATTAAGGACCGTAGTATCTAAAAACGTAAAGAACTTTGAAACATGCTAAGTCGGCTTAGCATACTATGGTTCGGACTCGTCGTATTGTTTTAAAAATTCAGGAGTTATTTAATCGATAGAATTCCTTGTACTTTTGGACATCTTCTTAAGTTTCTCTGTATATGAATTATGAGGCCTGATGAAAAATATGTCTATCGAAACGATATCTTCAACTTGTAAGGATTTCAATTTGTATGGGTCCTCTATAATGTCTCACTCGATATCTCCAAATATAAAATTGATATAAGAATTATTTTCCATGTAGGACACTATCAAAAGGTCTCAGATCTATTGGAAATCCTTTTCGTGACATTTTTGGCCTAATGGAGACCTTTATTTCCCTTAAGAAATATCTTTATTCGAAATATGCGAAATATATTCTGGTCCCAATCACACATGCCTAGTTTTCGTTTTTGCATTCTTCATAAATGTTGACCTATATTTGAGCCATACGCCGTTGGGAGGTTAATTATAGCAAAACAATACCGGTTTTTTCGTATTTATTTATTTATCTATCTATCGAAATTCTCTCATTCTCATCTTTAATACGCCGAAAACCCCATTATTATGACATCCAAACAAATAGTAACAGCAGCAACAACAACAACAACAAAAACGTTCTCATCATCATTTCTACAACGAATATCATCATCATCGTCGTCGTCGGCGTTGTCTTCTCATGACTTGGCTAACAACTGGGTGGCTGGTGACTGGTGGCTAGAAGGTGTGGACTTTATTATCTGCTTTTTTTCAAATCATGGCAATTGGTGGGAAAAGTAGTTGTATACGATTTTTTTCATAAACTTTTATTAATAATTTTTTTTTGTGCGTTTCTTTTTTATTATTACTATTTTTTTTTTCATTTTTTGCAAACATTTTTTTTTTATTCCATAACAACAGACACACATCACACACATATGTGTATGACGAGCGTACAATACTAATTATTAGGAAGAGGGGAAAAAGTTACTTCATTACTTTAGACGGGGGGTTTTTTGGCAAACATTTAATCAAGTGTATAATGTGCAAAATTTCAAATAAACTGGTTTTGAAATGGTTAATTACCACTATTCATATATTTTCATTATAAAAAATGTGTTTTTAAAAAAATGTATTCAACAAACTGCATTTCTTTATTTTATTTCACCAGAAATTTTAAGGAATTTCTATGGAAGCAGTCTTCAACATTTCTATTTCATCTCATTTTCATTGAAGCTAACTACCAGCGATTATTTTAGAACACTTTCTTTCCGCATAACAAAAATTCTAAAGATGTTGTTGTTGTTGCTATTGTTTAGACTCCTTCAGAGAGAGAGAGAGAGAGAGAGAAAAATGCAGGTCAAGTGCATATCCTTAACATGTGTAAATGTATGTGTATGTGTGTACACCTATACCTTAACTCAAGTGGATAATTTATGCAATCAACCTCTCTCGTTCGCTTGGCATCACTTCCTCAGCTTCTTAATGGCATACCATGATTGTTGTGACTGTTCCAAATACCTAGCATGTACAGGAAATGCCTAACAGGAGGTTGGTTACATGTATGAAACCACACTTTTTCTTTTTCATATTTCCGTTTTGGAAATTTTTTTCTTAAATTAGAAATAGCAGAATGAAAGTAAAATCTGGTCTTTAGAAGGAGTAACTTCTAGAATTAAAAAAACATATATAGATATAGGTATTCGAGGACCCTATATCCGAATTCTCTATACATGGTAGATCTCTTTTAGCGAAATTTTAGAGATTGGAAAGTCCTTTAAAGGCAACTTTCGAAAGGTCTATCAAAGTGTTCTATCTATAGGAGGCCGATAAAAGATGTTCTATATATTTCTGATTAAAAAGCCTCCATTTTAAGATGACCTTCAGTTTTCTATTTGGATTTTTCTTCCTGCTGGAGACCACAAAAGTGTTCATAGCTTCAAAAGAATTCGACATCTGGGGCGATTTTTTTCCATATAAGAAATTACCTTAGGAGCTCGCATCTTTAGGATGTATTTATTGGATAGAATTGCTGTTATATCTTGAAGACTTTCAGAAGATCTTCTATATTTTGGATATCTTCAGAAGGTCTTCTATATAAAAATATCTTCAGAAAATCGCCCTAACATAGTCCTTAGTAGTCATTTTATTGAATACCTTATATAATACCTTCTATTTCTAGGATATCTTCTAAAGGTCTTCTATATATTGGAAACCTATAAAAGACCTTCTTTATTTTGAAGACCTACTGAAGGTGTATGTCATGTATTAATTGGAGAACTTCAACACGGATTTTATATATTCGAGAGCTGCAAAGAGCCTTCTATATTTGGGACAGCTCCCGAAAGTCTTTTATATAAAAAATACCTTCAGTAAGACCTCTTGAAGACCTATTTTGCAGACCATCAGAAGGTATTTTACCTTCAAAAGATCGTCCGACATTTCTAATCGATAGAATCGAAAGGTATTTTATATATTGGAGACCTTTAGAAGGTCTTCTATATTTTGTAGTTCTTTAGAAATTCTTTCATATTTTGGAAACCTTCAGTAGGTTTCTATGTAAAAAAAAATACCTCATGAAGACCGACCTACCATAGTCGTTATTAGGTAGAATAGAATGTACAGAAGACATACTGAAGGTGGTATTTCATCGGCAGAATTTCTTCCATTTATTGGAAACTTTCAAATTGCCATGTATATATTGAAGAATACGTCTTTTATATATTCGAGAGCTTCAAAAGATCTCCTATATTTTGGAATCCCCCAGAAGATCTTATATATAAAAAATGCCTTCAAAAAATCGAAAGCTTCAAATTACCTTCCTTATTTTGCAGACCATCAGAAGTTATTTTTTATAAAAATACTTTCAAAAGAATGTCCTATCTCCACAGGAGATATTTTAAATCGATACAATGCTTTCCATTCTTCAAAAGATCGTCCTATCATAGTCCGCAGGAGACATATTTAATCGGTAGAATAGATTTGATTTCTTTGTGACTTTCCAAAGGTATTTGGAGACCTTCAAAGGTCTTTTATTTTTGTAGATCTTTAGAAATTCGTTCATATTTTGGAAATCTTCAGTAGGTCCTCTATATAAAAAATACCTCCAGAACACCGACCTACCATAGTCTTTATGAGGTAGAATAGAATATCTTAAATTTTTTTGAGACAAAAGATTTTCAAAAGATTTTCTATATTTCTGGGACCTTCTAAAGGTCTTCTTTGTTTGTAGACATTCAGTCTTTTTGAGGCATAATGGAATATCTTTCATTTTTTGGATACCTTCAAAGGTTTTCTATATTTTGGAGATCCTCTAATGGTATTCTTTATTTGTAGACCTACAGACGTCTTCATGAGGCATTTTATCGATATCGATAAAATGTCTTACGAAGATAAAATGCGATATCGATATCTCCATTTCATGGAGACCTTCAAAGGTTTTTATTTTGCAGCACCTCAAAAGACCTTCTATAAAAAAAAACTTTCAAAATATCTTATATAGAATAGTAGATACAATGGAGGTCTCGTAATGGTCTACAATATATTGGAGGCCTCACATTGGTATTCAATAGATAGAAGATCTCCCATCGATCTTCTAAAGAGCAAAAATATGTCGGATAGATTTTATATAACCTTCAGCAGACCTCGTATCGAACTCTTATATGTAATCTATATGTATCATCTATAGTTGTAATAGGTCTCATATTGATCTTGTCCAAGTAGAATACCTACTTTAGATATTCTGATGTAACACGACCTCCTATCAAACTTCCATAGATGAAGTTTATAAAAGATGGCCTCAAGTATGGACTTCTTGAGTTCTTTTGTATTCTTACGCAGACGTCTTTCGTATAAGGAGGCCTCCAGTAATAGGTTCTTGAGGTCTGTTATTAATATTGGACACTGTAGAAGCTTCCTACGAATAAAATACCCTCTGCTAAGACACCATTCTAAAGTTTCCAGCAAAGAATACCTAGAAATGGTATTTTATATGGAGAAGGGTTACGACCTCCTACAGGTCTTCTGTTGTTGGAAGACCACCGTAATATACCTCCTATCGAACATCCACATATACATTTTATAAAAGAGGGTCTCATTTAGGAATAGCTTGTGGTCACTTATAGCCTTGCATCCATGTCTTTTGGGTAAGGAGGACTCCAGTATGAAGTTCTTGAGGTCTTGTATTAATAGCGGGCTTTGTGGAGGTTTCCTTTAAGTGATAATACCCTCTGCTACTCCCTTCCCTCTACTGATAGGATAGCTTCTGAAGTTACCTGCAGTATTTTTTCTATAAATATAACACCTATTGAACCTCTAAAGAGAAAAGACTTTACGGTGATTTGTGGAAAAAACTTCACATCACTCTTATAGAGATAGAAGACCCCCGATCTTCTGTTAGAATATCACTTCGAACTTTCATAGATTCATTTTATGAATGAGGACCTCATGTAGTAACTTCTTGAGGTCACTTTTAGTATTGTCAGATGCCTTTTGCATAAAGAGGTCTACCTACAGATAGAACAAAGACATCGAATAAAAGAAATAATGATGTTATAAGGGATCTGATATATGGAAACAACTTCGCATCACTCGTATAGAGATAGAAGACCCCCCGATCTTCTGTTGTTAGAATATCACTTCGAACATTCATAGATTGATTTTATGAAAGAGGACCTGATGTAGGAACTTCTTGAGGTCACTTATAATATTGCAAGATGACTTTTGTATAAAGAGTTCTCCCTACAGATACAAACAAAGACATCTAATAAAAAAATAATGAAGTTATAAGGGATTTTTCGATAGTTTCCTGCAGAGAATATTTGAAGAAGGTCTTCCATATAGAGAAGGGTTCAATGTATTGAAAATCATTGTGGCCCAATACAATCTTCAATAGCATATTTTAGAATTATTCTATCTGAGGATAATCTTCGTTTATTTGTTAGTTCACAATTCTTCGTTTCGAGCAAGCTCCTTATTATAGGTGGGATGCGCTTCCAGCTAGATATAATTGACCACAATACTATAAATCAATAATCGAAATCCGAATAGATTGGATATTTCATTATCCTAACAATGGTCATAATTTATTCTCTACATAAATAAATTTTTATCCGACTCTCACTCACTTCCATTGCCCTTCGCTACTTGACAAGTTGATGAAAGTTGCAGCCACATTGAGGGAACATTCACAAACCGAAGTAGCAATACTACACCTCTCTTACACTTTTTTTATTTCTGAACATGGAAATTGGACAGGTTCAGGTTTATGGCCCCGGGGAGCTGGATTGTAAATCGTTTGACAGGAATTTTCAGAGTAACAAGTCTGATGGTTATTTTTGTTGTTATTTTTGTTTCTTGTTTTCATTTTTATTGACTGACCACCACCTCCAGCATGCAGCAGCAGTAGACCAGCATTTTTCATGTTTTCTTTGTTGGCGAGATGCAAATTGACGTTTTATTTGAAACAACAACAGAAAAAATGTTATGGTCGTGTTGTTGTTATTTGCTTTTCTATTTATTAATTTTGATTTGGATTTGCTGTAGCTGGAACTTGAATATCGACAAATGTTTGTTTTTTTTCTGTGGACATTGAACACAGTAAATATTGGCGGCTAAAAGATTTCATATCTCGACTCAGATATTGGCTGCCTGAATGGCTGCCTGACTGGTTGGCCAGCCAAACAATAAAGAAGACTAAGACGAACATGAAACAAAAAAAACTTTCACTTGGGCCAACCAACCATCAATCCAACCATCCAACACCGGTATGGCTAGTTTAAACTTGGCTTAGATTTTAATAAAACAAAAGCAACAACGACAACAAACAGCGACCACAATGGCTAAGAAGAGTTATTTGTTGCTTTGTTTCTGTCTGTGGGTAAGCGAAACACAAAAAATAAAGAGTCAATCGGAAATGTGAGAGCGAGGGAAGGGTAGAGTGAGGAAGAAGAAGAACCACCTGTTTGTTTACTTTGTAAGGTATAGCCAGAGTGGGAGCTGTGGTAAGCGTGGATAACACACAACAAAACTTTCTTTCTTATTCTTTCTCTTAATAATGTTTCTCTCTTTGATCCCATACAAGAAAAAAAATTGGAATAGGGAAACGTAATCATGGGATGGAAAATAAATGCTTTTGACTTCAGAGGTCAACTACTTAATGGGGAATTACCTCAGAGTCCGTCTACTCTTAACACATATACATTATATGACATTTAAGGTGTCATCTACTCGGTTGTTTATGACCTTAAGGGCTGTCTAATAAAAAAGACAATTCGGTATATCATCGAAAAATTATTTTACCCCATTTCCACTTTTGTCGAATATGGGGTTCCGGTATATCATCGAAAAATGATTTTACCCCATTTCCACTTTTGTCGAATATGGGATTCCGAAGACCAAAAAGTTGAGAACCTGAAAAAATAGGTTCTATGAGTAGTTCGTTTAATGGGAGATATTATTTTTGTTATGGTTAAAGTTGGATGGTATCTGGATTTGGACATTATTTACTTTCAACAAGACGTGGGGCGAAGGCCACAACGTTGATGTTGTGGCCTTCGCCCCATTGCTCATTTGCGAGAAAAGTTTGAATTCTCTCGAATGGAGTGAGAAGATGACAATTGAAGATTGAGATTTGGTGATTTAATACCTTGTGACTTCTTCCTTTGAGGCCAAATGAAAGGTCTAGGTTACCTGTCTAACGTCGATTTAAGACCTCAAAGATATTTGCGATTTGGTTATGGAAATATTTCATGAAAATGACATGGTCCTGTAAGCAAGCAGGTTCGTGAATGGTAATTTAGCTAACGACATATAATTTTCTATATTCTAAAAAATAAGGATCAGATAATTTATTTAACACCTTTCGACTCCATTCTTGGCGGCCACGTTAAATATAAATTATACGCAAACAGACTTGTGTCGATTCACTAGCAAGACCATGGGGAACTAAGAGAAGCCAATTTGCGATTTGATTATGATAAAGGAATTCAGATGCGATCAACTCAGTATTAGATAAAAACCCGTGAGCGGAGCAGTATAGATGGTCGGGGCCGACCATATGATACCCTACACAACTTCCATGAAAATTTAAATTTATTTGGTTCTATATTCTGAGCTTGGGCAATATTTCGCGATATTTGCACTCTCTTGACCGACTAGAGTTATTACTAATATTTAGTACAGCCCTTCTAATTACTTGTCTAGATTCCCTTCACAATATGGATTTTCATTGGCCAGAACCCATCCTACATGCAACATTTCGTGAAGATTTGTCTATAACTGTGGCCTGTACCGTGTTTACAAATTATAATGGACAGACGGACGGACGGACACATGTCTAGATCGACTCAGGTAGTCGAGATTTGACGATCGATATAATTAAAGGTTACAAACTCTGGGGCTGCACAAAGCTATAATACCCTGACAACATAGTTGTGTAGGGTATAATTAGGTCCACCATAGTTCAAAACAGATTATATTCAAGTCATCAAAGACATAATTCGTAAAGCTATCGAGGACATAGGGGGCAGCCATTTGGTTCTGCAATATTTCGTGAAACCGACATGGTCCTCCTGTAAACTTGTTCTTGATAGTAATTTGTCTTTATTTGAAGTTTTGTGGAGGGGATACGTAAAATTTGGCTTAAGGGGACCCCATCCCATTCTCGGGATCGAAAATTTTGTTGATATAATTCGAATCTACACTAATTAAAGAATGTCCCTACAAAATTTCAAATGAAAATCTCAAGAAGTCTTGAAGATATAGCCGATTTATTGTGTCAGCATCAAGTGACGGCTGAAGGGCTTCTCAAACTTTAAACGCGTTTTTCTCTAAACATTTTTTTGCGAATGGCGGGCACGATAACTGAAAAACTAATAACCCAATCGACTTCAAATTTTTACACGTTTCTCTGTGAGTGTGTAGCTATCGTATGAACTAGGATAAAGCCAATCGGTAAAGATCTTCCTTATTTTTTAACTTGGTTTTTGGTAAACATTCGGCGATTTTTCAAAAATATTTTTCAAAGGTCCACCATTTTGTTAATTTTAGAGCGAAGTCAATAATCCTAGTTCATACGAGAGCCAGACATGTACTCTTTCTAACACCGTTGGAATTTTCGGATTCCGATGTTCCAGTGAGGAGTTATCATGCCCGCCATCGAAAATAAGGGCTTTTCTTTAATTACAAAAAACAACAACAAAACAACAACAAAAAATTTTTGTAAATTATTTTTCTTCCTTTTTAAATCTTCAATTATATATGCGCAAAGTTACAAACCTTAACAAGCATTGGTATTGATTTACCAGCCCATTGAAAATCTTGAAAAATTAATATCGAGGATGGGTGGGGTGGTCCCCTTAAATCGGATCGTATTTGATGGAGGTACTGAAATAGTGACTTCATATTCCGAACTTAATCTACTTTTGGAAGGAATATAACGATACATAAAATTCATCGTATCATAACTCAAAAACTTGGCCTATAGTGAATTTGTCTATCTGGGGGTTTGAATATACTCGCCAAGGGCTTTCGTCCCCATAAGGAATTTTCTCTCTCTCAAACCATGAGTTCCATTTTGTTGCACAGTGTTATACTTAAATTTATTTCAAATATAATCAAAATAAATCCACAAATTTATAAATTAAATAGCTAAGCAGTGGTGTTGCCCTCGGGTCAACAAAGTGATTGAGATGGTATGGTTAGCAGTTAAGATTTCTAATCTCCACTCCATCCATTAAGAATTCCCATTTCTTTCTTCTTTTTTTTTTTTTGTATTAATGATTATGATGGCATTCGATTTGTTGCCATCGGAAATTTTCTTTTCAACACCATCAAATTTATGTTAAATATCATATCATTAGCATAAATTACCATTGAAGATCTTCAGAAAACTTCGGATCATTCAATCACTTGGCGGTTGGACTTTAGAAAAAATTCCAGTAGAAATAATTTTTCAAATCGTTTCCTATTGAGGGAGAAAGTATTTCTTGTTTTATTGGAGTTTATTAATGAGGAGATAGCCTAAGGGCATGTGGTAGTGATGGTCAGATCAGCAGAATCCCAACATTATTCTATTATACTAAAATTCCAATTTAAAGAATGCACAATTTTTTCTTTTCAACATTCCAATGCATGACAAAACAAATATTGTATTTGAGGTCTTAAACAATCACAAAGTGATGTATTGTTTAAATATAAATTAATTTATTTTGCAACACCACCGCCTCAAACACCACGAGACCGCCGTCCACCACTGTGGGTTTATCCCCAAACAACCCAACAAAACGGGTTTATATGGATTCTTGTTTTGTTTTTGTTTGTAATTTGTGAATAGTTATTGTATGTAAAAATTTATTTTTGTCCACACTTTGTTGTGCAAAAAAAAATTGTTTCGATATATTTGAATTTATTTCGAGTTGCTGTAAAAAGATCACGTTCTTAGCATTTAATGTTTCGCCGCACCATTGACAGCAGAAGAAAAGTTTCAGTTCTTTTTCGTATTTGTTGCTTTATTTATTTATTTTCGAGTGTTTCCATATATAATGAAAATCGGCTGCTCTTTTCTCTGACATCCAATACGAAACTGGTCATTCAACTTTGATCTTCTAGCCAGCAAAAAAAAAAAAAGGGAAACAAATTTTTTTCGAAAAACTGGGAGTGTTGCTATTGATTTGCCATGTCAATGTGAAAATCTAAAATTATTTTCAGTTAAACAAATCACTTGGTCTGGCACACAGGCTGGTCGACCGAGCGGCCGACATACAGACGGAAGTGAACTTCAAAAAAAAAATGTTGTAAATAGATTTGAACTTCGGTTAGCATTGATGGTGAGTAATGGATGAGAGTTCAAAGGCAGATAAGATTTATTCGCACAACTGTTATAGAAGGCGATATCTCCATTAAGAATTTCCACTCCCAAACCTTGAAGACTCTCGAATCCTATGTTTGGGGTCTTGAAGCATTGTTATTGGTGTAGCTTTTTCTTTCTGTATACAGACTAATTGGTCTTTATTAAGGCCAATTGGTCTGTATAGATACAACAGGTCTTTATAAAGACCAATTGGTCTGTATAGAGACCTCTGGTCTTTATAAAGACCAATTGGTCTGTATATAGACCTCTGGTCTTTATAAAGACCAATTGGTCTGTATAGAGACCACAGGTCTTTATAAAGACCAATTGGTCTGTATAGAGACCACAGGTCTTTATAAAGACCAATTGGTCTGTATAGAGACCACAGGTCTTTATAAAGACCAATTGGTCTGTACAGAGACCACAGGTCTTTATAAAGACCAATTGGTCTGTATAGAGACCTCTGGTCTTTATAAAGACCAATTGGTCTGTATAGAGACCTCTGGTCTTTATAAAGACCAATTGGTCTGTATAGAGACCTCTGGTCTTTATAAAGACCAATTGGTCTGTATAGAGACCTCTGGTCTTTATAAAGACCAATTGGTCTGTATAGAGACCTCTGGTCTTTATAAAGACCAATTGGTCTGTATAGAGACCTCTGGTCTTTATAAAGACCAATTAGTCCGTATAGAGACAACAGGTCTTTATAAAGACCAATTGGTCTGTATAGATACCACAGGTCTTTTTGTAAAGAACAATTGGTCTGTATAGAGACCACAGGTCTTTTTGTAAAGACCAATTGGTCTGTATAGAGACCTCTGGTCTTTATAAAGACCAATTGGTCTGTATAGAGACCTCTGGTCTTTATAAAGACCAATTGGTCTTTATAAAGACCAATTGGTCTGTATAGAGACCACAGGTCTTAATAAAGACCAATTGGTCTGTATAGAGACCACAGACCAATTGCTCCCTCTTGTTGGAAAAATATTTCTAATAGAGTAAATGTCAAATGAGGTTATCTACAATATTATGAGTTTATCTACAGATGACCTTTCATATCTTACTTCGTTAAAGGGTAGATAAATTGTGAACTTTAGCTTCATATCATCTGTTTATGACCCTTGAACTCTATTAAATTCCAATACAATTAATTGATTACTTCATTAATGTGCCAATCAACATAACAAAAATCAACAAACCGAATGAAACAAACGATATTCTGGAAAGCAACCCTCCCCCCTCCTTAGAAAACAAAAATTAGCTACACAAAATAATTTGTAATTGAAAACAATTCGAGCATATGGTTGTCCTGAGCCATATTGTGATCAATTCTCCGGCAATCAAGATAAATACATATGAAAACCAATTGGCTATGTGCATTTTGTTGGTGAACACCACAACCTACAAATAGCCAACCAGGGATACACAGAAACATGATTAAATCATCATTGTCTTCCTCCACCCCCCACTAAGTATGCATGCATCTAGATGGAATATCTCTTTTTTCATAACCATAACAAATGGACAAAATTGCAATTTGCAAATTGCTCTTATAATAAAGCTAACGAATAAATATAAACACAAAACAATCCAGAACATACAGCGTAGTAATATCTTCAAGACAGTTTAATGGTAGGCAAGTAACAACAACAACAGCAAAAAACAGGTGTTGATTGTTGTGATGCACTTGCGTCAGCAATTTAATGAAATATATAACAACAAATACATACAGAGAAACACATTTTGTAAATATTTACATGTAAAGCTAAAGAACAACAGCTAAAAAACCAGATCCCACTGGAGAACAAGCCAAATATCCAATAATTCCTATATATAAATCCAACCAATCGTCTAACCGACCTCCCAACCACCCACTTAATTATCCAACCATTAAATCCCCCTATACACTGCAACACACAACAAATTACTCCTAATACACAACCTTTTTTGTTTACCATTCAACCAAACACTCAATAATGACAGTTGTCTTGTATTGTTCTCTTCCTCTTTGTGTCTCGTTAGTCTATGTTGTGGAGAAGAGTGGTGTTGGGAGTAGCAGCAGTTAATCAGTTATCGGTAGTGAATTTCGTAATGCGAAAAACAACAACAACACCAACAACAAATACGGCACAATACGAAGTTGACAAGAGACAATTTAAAGAATGCAGTAGTAGTAAATGTAGAAAAAACAACAACAACACACAATCATAAACCCATTGCAAAGAATGTCAGGGATGGGAGTTGTTAAAATTAAATTAAAAAAAATAAAATTAAATTAAAAAATGGGGGTCATTTTTTTAATTGTGTTAATAAATTTTTTTAAACACGTTTTGTAGAGGTTTTGAACTGATTACAATAATAAATCAAATTTTTGAATATCATATAAAATGATAGAACACAATGATATAACATTTTACTAATGTAAAACTCAATGTCCCCAGATTCGAAATACATATGTACAATTTTTTCCTCACTGGATTGATTGGGTTTCTTAGACATAAATGCAATAGGGAAAACATCTCCATCGATGATTCTTTTTTCTAGTCCAAAAATGGATTAAAATGGCGAAAATGCAAGCAAAACGGCTAAAATTGTGAATGGTCCTTATGGTTCCTATTATGTCCAATTTTGGTTTCGTAGATTTCGTTCAGAAATTTTTTATGAACAGTTAAGTCGAAAATGTCGATAAAATCGGTGAAATTTCGGGAGCTTGGTTGGGAAGTTTTAATGTATCATCTTTTTCTTGCATTGCAAAATTTCTTTAATGATAAAAAATTGATATCTAAGGGGGGATTGTGAAAATAGACTACCAGAGTTTTTTGCAAATAGAGAGCAAGACTTCTATGAGAGAGGCATTATGAAGTTAGCTTTAAAATGGCAACAAATCATACAGCAAAATGGTGAATATTTGGCCCAAATCCGGAGGCACTAGAAGGAATTCGCCAATTAGTTCCACCTTCCAACAATATACGGGCTTTGTAAAAATATTAGGTTGTGCAAAGATTAGTTCACATCGGGGATAGTCCATTCGCATGATATAACAAAATTAATTTTCAGCAAAATTTTGACCATTTTGTGTAGGAGGTACCAAAAGGAGTGGACCGATTTTCACAATCTTCGAATTTGATTTAAATTTGGAAGAAATATTACGCTTTGCAAAGTTTGAATGAAATCGGTTACTCCCTTCGATTTTTTATATTTTATGTGCGCTACCCCTAAAAAAGTTGATAATTTTTGGTGGGAATTTGGCTATCGAAGTATTAAACTACAGTCATTTTGTTTGAAAAATGTTCTGAAACACTCTAAAATATCGAAATTTGGGATGTACCGTTATATGGGGGCTATCATAAAAATTGTATCAATATTTATTATTTTTGTTAGGAAAATTGTCTGCCTATAGAGAATCCAAAATACCAAACTACAGCCAATTCAAATGAAACCCTAATTAAAAACTCCAAAAAAAAAAAATCCAATATGAAGCGGTTTTGCTTCATGGGGGCTTCTTCGAAACATGGGTCAATATTGATAATTTCTGGTATGGTGACAAACTTTTCAAACATTTCAGTTGACATGAGCAAATTCTGTCGCGTAGCCATCTGTCCATAGGAGAAAGTACTAATTCCCGGCCGAAGGCCGGCTACCCACAAACACTATTCTAATTAAAAGAAGGTTCTGTCACATAGCCGGTGTTGCCATATGTCCATAGGAGAAAGTCTTAATCATACAAGGGTCCCAACGGAACTTTGGAGGCCATATATCCGGAAATACCGATTTCCGCAAGAAAAAAATTATACAGCTGTAATTAGGTCCCCAAGGACTACATGTGGTAAACATTTTAAAACGATCCTTGAGGGGGCCCTAAACTAGACTTAAGCCTTCAATTGTCTGGATTATTGAGATTTTACTGTATATGCAAAATTTCAAGTCTCTACTTAAATATCGCGATCATTTCTTTATGGATGGGAGGTAATAATATCGGGTGAATATTTCGATGTGTTGCAAACGGCATGACAAATTTAATAAATACTCCCCCTCCAGATGGAGGCTAATCAGAAAAATACAAACATATAAGGCATTTAGGGATATAACCTCAACAACAGAGAGTGGACGAGCTATGGTAGCAGGCCTATATTCCCGGGAACTATCAACAAAGTTATTTAATTTCTGAAACGAATCGGTAAGCCAGATACCTTTCGCAAAGGCTCATACTAGTTGGAATCCAACTCTGTGGAGTAATATTATGCTCTCGGATGAATCAAAGTAAAATATTAACGACTCAGATATGGAGAAAATTACCATGAGAAAGTTCAAAAATTAATGGCTCATGTCATAGTATTGCAAGGGTACTGGTAATTTTTACTATTTGCCTTTATGATATCCATTAAAAATTCAAAATATTCGAATTGTAATTATTTAAATAATTCCATGTGTTTTGCGAGAGTTTATACTTCATCTTTTTATAAATTGAAATGTAAGAATCAATTAAAATCTCAGTAAAAATGAATCAAACTCTCACACTCCCATCTCTGGCATGCTTTTAAAGAGTTACTTAAACACTACAGCAAAAACAACAACAAAACTAAAGTGCTGCAATCCAATCAGAATTTAGGAGAAATGCAGTGCGTGTTGTGTTATGTTCAAATGTCCCTGTTGTTATTGTTGTTGCTAGGATTAATAGAATTACAATGCAGCAGTCAATAGCCATCGTCGTACGAAGACGACAATGTAGGGTGCAACAGTATGTGTTTGATTGTAATACTCAATACAACAATGCATGGTGATAGACATGAACTCTCTCTCTATCCGCCTCCCACTCTCCAAGCAACGACAAGAAAACTAGAAACCCCATGTTGAATTACAAACAAATCGGCACGCAACAAAATATGCGTAATCTGTGCTGTTGTTGTTATTGTTGTTGCTGTTAATTGTGACAAAGTGTTGCATACGAGTATAATATGCACTAGAGTTTGATGGTGATGAACTTACCTTTTCTTTGGCACGTCCAGCGTGTTTTTGTACAGATTTCGCCAACATGCTTCCTTTACTTTCGGCCATAAACTACGAAGAATGACAATAGAAGACAAAATAAAAAAATAATTTGTTGTTGTGGTTATTTTTAGTAGTAGTTGTTGTTGTTGAAGAGCACTGTAGTAATATAGTAGATAACTAAATGTAGATGCTAAGGTTGCTACTATGAATGTAGAAGTAATCGTTGTTGTTGTAGAAAATAGATCGATTTTGTTGTAAATTGCAAAAAAATTAAATTGTTTTTGCTTTATTTTTAGTCAATTAGAATTTTTTTAATATTGGCTGTTTTTTTTAATTTTCTGTGGCCGTTTTTTTATTTTTTGAATTTAAATGCACAAAGAATTTTATTTTTAAACTTTTTTTTTTTTTTTGTAAAAAAAATATTTTTTTTATTTGGCACTTTTAATTGTTGTTCTTCGTTTTTTTTTTAAATTTTGTTTTTAATTTTTTTTTTTTTAATTTTTCAACAGTTACTTGTTTTTATTTTTTGTATTTTTTTTATTGGACACAAAGTGGTCTGGCAGGTTGTAAATATGTTTTTTTCTGTTTATTTTTTTATTAAATCTGCCTCCTGTAACAGGTCGTCCAAGTTATAAAAACACACTAAAAGCGCTGATCGTTTTGGCGTTCGTTGATTACTTACTAAATAATATGTTGTGATTCGGATTCGATGTACAAAGTGTTTTACTTTTTTTTTAATTTTCGGGGGGTCTCTGTGCGTTCGACTTTATTTTTCTCTCAACAAAAAAATTGTATTAAGACACAATCAACAGCACTCAACAGCAGTAGTAGTCGTCGTCGATGTACGTACTACAGCCAGAAGATATTTTGTCAAACCGAGATATTTCGGAGAAAATCGTGTAAAAAATAAAATAAGCGCAAAAAAACTATTTTTTCTTGGGCGGCGAATAGAAACACACACGCGTGTTCAAAGAACCAACGGCAAATATGCACAAATGAACGAGAAAACAAGCGAACAACCGATGTTGTACGTTAAACGGCTCCAACTCAACTCAGCTAGCTGCTGCATGCACAACAGCAAACATTGAACGAGCACGGGCAGGCAAACAACGATGAAAGTCTCCCCAAGCAACAAATAATCTCACACTACTCTCTCTCTCTACTTCATTGGCAATGTGAGTGCCCCACTGTTTCATAGGTGAAGAGCACTATCTCAGTCTCTTGGAATTTATGATGGAGCACACTTGCCCTCTCTCTCTCCTATTAATATTAGTTTTTCTCCCACCAAGTGAGGAGCACTGTAGTTGTACAAATGAACACACACACACAAGGGGGCACAAAACGAGCGCGGTTTTTTGTCACCTTTGTCTTACCGTTATTCTCTGAGTATTGGGGTAGCCACAGTAATTTACTCTTTCACCATAAAGATCATTTAATTTTTTTTTAATTCAGCTCTGAGTAAATTTTTTAGGCAATTAAATATTTTTTTTATTCTCTTTAATTTATTTGACTTAACCCCCACTTTTAACCGACAACACTGGCCAACCGGTCCATTAGGCAAAGGTATTTATTTGTTCGTCTTCTTGTTCTTCTTCGTTTTGTATTGCAATTTCGTTGCAACCACAAAAAAATTGCTTTACACTCCCAATTTATACATGCACTATACAATTTGCACCTTTTTCTGTTTTTGTTTACATCAATAAATATCTCATTCTTTTTTTTAATGTTTATTTCACTTTGTTTGTTTAATATTTAATTAAGCGGTTTATTTGTTATTTTCATTGATTAAATTAATTCTTTCTTTAAATATTTTATATTAAAGTGCAGATTGACGTTTGTTTGTTTGTTTCTTCTCCGTTGATTTGTTTCCTTCTTTTGCCCACCTCAACGATAACTTGCAAGTTTAATCAAAGTCGATTTGCCGTAGTATATCGATAGTAACGATATATTTTGTTATCGACTTGATTAATACAGCATATCATTGAGTGTATTTCCACGTTAGCATGAGTGCATGCAATTTTAAGCATTATTGAGAAAATTTTTGAAAAAATCTTTTTTTTAATGATTTTTTTTGATGGATTAATAAAACGTTGTCTTTTTAGTTAAATAAAAAATAAATCTCCAGTAAAACAGGGTATTTTAAAGAATAATTTTATTAATGACCAAAATAAAGTTTAATTTTTATGAAGGTCTAATAAAGCGTGGATTTTTCTAGATTGATTTTTATGAAGGCGACGAATTTATAAAAAAATAATTTAAGGTGTGGATTCTTTAAAAAAGTGATTTTAAAGAAGCATCAATAGGGCGTGCATTTTAGGGGGAAAAATATGTTTAAAGAAAAGCTAATAAGGCATGGATTAAAAAATAATTTTAAAGAAAATACAATAAGGCTTGGAATAGCATGGAATTAAAAAAAAATTAAACGATTAAAAAAATTTTGTGATAGACCAATTAAGAGTGTTTTTATTTTAAAAATTGTATAGAAAAAAACTCTTCTAGAAAAAAGGGCCTAAGGACAATTTTTCTATAGAAAAACAGACCCCAGGAGACCTGAGTAAAATTTTTCTATAGAAAACAAACCTCAGGAGAACTGAGGACAATTTTGCTATAGAAAAACATAACTCAGGAGACGTGAGGACAATTTTTCTATAGAAAAACAGAACTCAGGAGACCCGAGGACAATTTTGCTATAGAAAAACAGAACTCAGGAGTCCTGAGGACAATTTTTCTATAGAAAAACAGAACTCAGGAGGCCTGAGGACAATAGAAAAACAGATTAACAGATCTATAAAGGGCCAATAAGGCGTGGATTTTTAAAAAATATATTTTTAGGAAAGGGTAAATAAGGCGTGAATTTTTAACCCTTTGTGGCACAATGTTGCCCACAGGCAACAAAATGTTTTAGAGTTTATATTTTATATGCAGCTATATTAATTTTTAGTAGATATATATGTATTATTTGGATTTCATTTGTCAAGACCTGATTATGGGCAACACATTTCAAAAGAAAAATTAAAAAAAATTCAAAATTTTGGTAAAGTTATGAACTTTTCAATATAGAGAAGAGGTCAAATTTGTGTAC
>NW_026883375.1:0-48704 GCF_032173495.1 Musca vetustissima
CTGAGGAGTTTGATGCCCAAGTTACTTGAAATCGGGCGAAAATATATATAGAAGCTCTATCCAAATATTAAGCGATTTCAAACAAACTTGTCAGAGGTTAGGTTATACTAATTTCAGAACGTTTTGTTCCTATCAGCCTATTGGTTCCTTGGTGCGTCAATTACTTAAAATCAATCTACAATAAAAGGGAGCTTTATCTAAATCTGGACCGATTTTCACGAAACTTGGCAGACATCACCTTAGGCTCAATTTAGCACGTTATGCCAAATTTCGTACAAATCGAAACATATACAGCAACTTTGGTGTTCCATTTACATGAAATCGGACGAAACAATATATGGGAGCTATATCTAAATCAGGACCGATTTTCACGAAACTTGGCAGACATCATTCTAGCTCAATTCAGTACGTTATGCCAAATTTCGTGCAAATCGAAAGATATATAGGTACTTTGGTGCACCATTTACATGAAATCGGACGAAACTATATATGGGAGCTATATTTAAATCTGGACCGATTTTCTCGAAACTTGGCAGACATCACCCTTGGCTTAATTCAGTACTATATGCCAAATTTCGTGCAAATCGAAAGATATATAGGTACTTTGGTGCACCATTTACATGAAATCGGACGAAAATATATATGGGAGCTATATCCAAATCTGAACCGATTTTCACGAAACTTAACACACATCATTCAAGACCTAATTCATTACGCTAAGCCAAATTTCGTGCAAATCGAAAGATATAAAGGGACTTTGGTACACAAATTACCTTAAATCGGAAGAAAATATATATGGGAGCTATATCCAAATCTGAACCGATTTTCACGAAACTTGGCAGACATAATTCTAGCCTCAATTCAGTGCGTTATGCCAAATTTGGTGCAAATCGAAAGATATATAGGGACTTTGGTGCACCATTTACATGAAATCGGACGAAAATATATATGGGAGCTATATCCAAATCTGAACCGATTTTCACGAAACTTTGCACACATCATTCCAGACCTAATTCATTACGCTGTACCAAATTTCGTGCAAATCGAAAGATATATAGGGACCGTTTACATTAAATCGGACGAAAATATATATGGGAGCTATATCTAAATCTGAACCGATTTTCCCAATTTCAATAGGGTTCGTCCTTGGGCCCAATAAGTGACCCATGCCAAATTTCATCCAACTTGGATTATAAATGCGAACTGTACTTTGTTTACAATTTAACATCGACAGACAGACGGACGGACGGACGGACATGCATAAATCGACTCAGAAAGTGATTCTATGCATATTCTCAAGAGGAACCATGTGTCTATCTCGTTTCCTTTTGCCAGTTACAAACATATGCACAAAGACATAATACCCTGTACCACAGTGTGGTGAAGGGTATAAAAACCTAATCAACAAATATATGGCTCCGGAATGTATGATTAATAAATTTACAATTTTAATAGTACATTAAGTATACGTCATACTAAATTCCAATACATACTTACAATTATACTGTATTATATTTATTTATTTATTTATTTCTGTTTTTTTATTTGGAAATGTGTTTTCTAAAAACAGAGCGTTGTTGTAATATTCGTTGTTATTAATTTGAAGATGCCGCAGAAAGAGAGAGAGAGAGGAAACTAAATGAAGACAATCCTGATGGTAGAAGGGGATAGTTGTTATTTGGCTTTTTGTCAATGTTGATTAACTATATATGAGTGTGTATTTATTTTGCAATTTATTTTGTTATTTTATCTATAAATATTCAGCAAATGAAAGACATTTTTAATCTTTTGTGGATAATTTTATTTTTTGTTAGTTTTTTTATTTATTATTTTTCGTGTATTATTGGAAAGAGAGAGAGGGGCTTTCTTTTCTCGTTTTTTGAATTATTTTATTTTAATTTTGTATTATTATTATTTTTTTTTGTTAATTAAAACATGTTGCATGTAATAACGTACGATAATGAGTTGTTGTTATTGTTGGTTTTATGTAGTTATTGTTGCTGTTGTTTGAGTTGAAATAAAGGCCAAAGCTTTATTTTCATTTTTTTTTGTTTAATATATATGAGCGAGAGAGGGAGATAGTTATGGAGAGAGAGAAGCGAAAGAGATAATTTTTTGTATGAATTCCTTTATCAAGTTTGATTATTTTTGTTTCTACTTTTTTGTCTGCTTCGTAGCTCGTTTTTTTTTTTTTTTTTTTTTTTGGTTTTGTATATTGAGTAAGGGTGGTTTGAAGTTTTGCCTTGCCTTGACTGACAGTTGACAGTTTAATAATTTATTGAATATAATCTCTCCAAAAACAATTTTTTTTTTGGTTCGTAGATTTTTCCTTTTTTCGCATGTGTGTGTGTGTGTATGGGTGAGAGAAAAAACAAATTACAGCTGCTAGCGATTTTCTTTGATTTTTTTTTAATATTTGTTAATGGGAAATTTGATTTTTTATTGTTTTTTTTTATTATTAATAATTTATTGAATTTTTTATTTTTTATTAGGATTAGAGGCACATTATATTTTTATTTTTTTTAGATAATTTACATGATTTTCATATATGTATAATTATTTTTTAAATATTTTTTTTTTATTTACACTTTTTACAAGATGTTGCATTTGTCTTGTAGTTGTTGTTGGGGGTTTTTTTTGGCCACTATATTTTTTATAAGATTTTTTTATATATGTGTATATGTATTTTTTTTTTTATTTGTTAAATTTCGTTAATAGTTTTCTTAGTCCAATCTGCCTTTTGTGTCCCGACTTAATCCTACACGCACATTTTTTCTTGTGCCTCAAGAGTCAGTGTTCGCACAAAATGCCTGTCAATGCCCAGGAGAGGTGAATGGTGAATAACGTTATCTATGTATGAGGAGGCGAGAGAGCCAGAGAGTAACCATGAGAGAGGCAGACAGAACTGTATATAACATGATTTCTTGGCGCAGCAATACTATTGGTGGCTATGGGTTTTTCTTCGGTCAGTTAGATTGAATGGTTAGTTGGTCGGTAGTGGTGAGTTTTGTGTTTATTTTGTTTTGACAGCCAGTTGACTTTTAGTCTGTGTGATAATAATTTAAATAATTATTTTTTATAATAATTTTTGGAGATTTTTTTCGCTTTAACTGTATGATAACTTGAAGAGAGCCAAGGAGAGAGTCTCAAAGGCTTTTATCCTTTGTGGTGAATTATTGTTTATACAAAGCTCTTGCTCTCTTCTTCTCTTTCTCTCTTTTTTTCTTGTACTCAAACACGAACGCTGCCGAGCTTTACAAATACGTATTTTTTACGTTTTCCTCTAATTAATTGCCCTTTTACTGATGTTGCTGTTGTTGTTGCTGCTGCTGCTGTTGTTGTCTTACATATAGATTCCTCGTAATGCTTATTCTTCCTTTTTATGTTCATGGTTATACACACATTTATATATAATTTTTTTTATTTTAAATAAATACAAATTGAGAGAAAAATATATTTTTTTGTTTCTTCGATATATTTTTGGTTGTTGTTGGTCGTATAGGGATTTTATTTGTTGTTGTTTTAATTTTTTATTAAATATATTGTTTTTTGTTTGTAATATTTTTTTTCGTTTTTTCTTCTTCTAACTACATTTCATATGGTAGTTAAACTCTTTGTAGAATTTGTGGCTATAAAGGTTAGCTATGTATATGGGGGCGAGCGGATTGATGGTTGGGGAAACTATTCGGAGATACATTAAATTCTATTGCAGGGCAAAAAAGAAATCTGTGTATATTTTTCGTTATTCACAAAAACCAAGCAATTTGTGTTGTGGCCTCCTCGTCGCATTGGCCTGAGACCATTATTGTATACAGAAGATTTTTTTCACTAAACTCACGCACTCACTTCACTTTACTCATTGCCTTGTGATTTTTCAAACGAAGAAAAAATATTTTCCATCTTTCACAGGTATCACAGGATTTTTTTCTTGACTTTTCGCATTTTTGCATAAATTATTTTCAACACAATTTTATTTTTTTTTTTTAGAAAATTTTCTTCCTTTTATTTTGTGCTTCCTTTTTTTCAATATATGTAGATAGAATTTTTTTTATTGTTGTTGTTCTATTTTTTTTTTTCTTGGTTGGTTCTTAGAGAATATTTTTTGTGTGTTTTTTACGCGCTCTACGACGACGACGACGGCGACACCACTACACGACAACGACTACTGAACCCTATTGTGGAGCTGTTAACTTTAAGTATCCCAGAGCTCCCCTTTTTGGCCCCAAAACTCACCACACCTTTTATTCACCACGACTAACATATTTTCTATACATACCTATATACCTACATATGTTATCACAAATGCTCCATGTATTAACCCCCCTATTAATGTATGCTAGCTCAATTTTTTTCTTCTTCCTCTTTCATACTTGATTTAGCTTTCGCTTTCGTTTAGCTTTTTTGATTCGTTTTCTGTTTATTCATTTAGTAGTCCTCTCGAAAAAGTGAAATGAAACAAACCAAATGTCCACTCATCACAGATAAGAACAACAACAACAACAGCAACAACTCGAACAAATTTAACGGATAAAGTATAACCCCACTGCCCCTCTCACAACACATTGGCAATATTGACATTTATGAACTATTACCATATTTTCTTGGTGGAGATTTTTTGATTCCGCTCTCTCATAGCCTGCCAAAAATGTTTGTTTTTTCTCCATAACTATTAACCACTTGTTATTGTTGTTATTGCACTGCATTATTTTGGTTAGTTTTGATACAAAAACAAAACAACAAATATATACGAAATATTTGACATTTATAGCCGATAGGGATTTTTGACCTTTCATCGGATGATTCTCGGAATTGATGGAATTTCAAAAATAAATACAATACAGTAAGACCTCAAAAATAAAGGCACATAAAGAATGTAGTTTTTTTCTGTAGAAAAAAATTCCTCTGGGCCATAGGTAGACTTTTTTCTATAGAAAAAAATTCCTCTGGGCCAGAGGAAGACTTTTTTCTATAGAAAAAAATTCTTCTGGGGAAGCCTTCTTTCTCCTCTGGGCAAAAGAGGAAACTTTTTCCTATAGAAAAAATTCTTCTGGGCCACTGGAAGACTTTTTTCTACAGAAAAATATCCACTGGGCCACAGGAAGACTTTTTTCTATAGAAAAAAATTTCTTCTTTTGCCCAGAGGACTATAGGAAGACTTTTTGTTTTTTTCTTATAGAAAAAAAATTCTTCTGGACCAGAGAAAGATTTTTTTGTAGAAAAAATCCTTCTAGGCAAGAGGATGAAATTTTTCTTATAGAAAAAAATCCTCTGGGCCAAAGGAAGAATTTTTTCTATAGGAAATAATTGCTCTGGGCCAGAGGAAGACTTTTTTCTATAGAAAAAAAATCCTCTGGGCAAGAGGAAGACTTTTTTCTATAGAAAAAATTCCTCTGGGCCAGAAGAAGACTTTTTTCTATAGAAAAAATTCCTGTGGGCCAGAGGAAGCCTTTTTTTATAGAAAAAAATTCCTCTGGGCCAGAGGAAGCCTTTTTTCTATAGAAAAAAATTCCTCTGGACCAGAGGAATCCTTTTTTCTATAGAAAAAAATTCCTCTGGGCCAGAGGAAGACTTTTTTCTATAGAAAAAAATTCCTCTGGGCAAGAGGGAGACTTTTTTGTTTTAGAAAAAAATCCTATGGACTAGAAAAAAATAGAACAAAAAATAGAACAACAAATTTCTTTGGACTATAGGAAGACTTTTTTGCTTTAGAAAAAAATTATTCTGCTCCTTTTTTTTCTGTAAAAAAATGCTCTCGATCAGAGGAAGCCTTTTTTCTCACAGTAGAAAAATCCTCTGGGCAAAAGAAGACATTTTTCCTGTAGAATTTTTTTTTCTGGGCCACTGAAAGACTTTTTTCTACAGAAAAATATCCACTGGGCCACAGGAAGACTTTTTTCTATAGAAAAAAATTTCTTTGGACTATAGGAAGACTTTTTTGCTTTAGAAAAAATTCCTATGGTCAAGAAAAAAATAGAACAAAAATAAAAAAAAAAAAAATCTTTAGACAAAAATTTTTTGCTCCAGAGGAAATTTTTTTCATTTTGATAGACAAAAATACTTCTGCTCCAGAGGTTTTTTTTTCTTATAGAAAAACAAAATTCTTCTGCTCCAGAGATTTTTTGTAGAAAAAAATCCTTCTAGGTAATAGGATGAAATTTTTCTTATAGAAAAAAATCCTCTGGGCCAAAGGAAGAATTTGTCTATAGAAAAAAATCCTCTGGAAAAGATTCGACTTTTATACCCTTTACTACACTGTGGCATAATACCCTGTGTCTTTGTGCATATGTTTGTAACAGGCAAATGGAAACGAGATAGAAACATCGTTCCTTTCTTAGTCGATTTATCCATAACCGTCCGCCCGTCTGTTGAAGTTAAATTGTAAACAAAGTACAGGTCGCATTTATGATCGGAATATGATAAAATTTGGCACAAATCATTTATTTGACTTAGGGACGAACCCTATTGAAATTGGGAAAAATCGGTTCACACATCATTAAGTCTGTAATGATGTGTGTAAAGTTTCCTGAAAATCGATTCAGGCTTAGATATAGCTCCAATGTATTTTTTCGTCCGATTTATTGTAAATGGTTCACCAATGTACCTATATATCTTTCGAATTGCATGAAATTTGGCATAGCGTTCTGAATTAATTCAAGAATGATGTGTGCTAAGTTTCCTGAAAATCGGTATAGATTTAGATATAGCTCTCATATATATATTTTCGCCCGATTTTATGTAAATGGTGTAAGAAAGTCCCTATATATCTGTCGATTTGGACGAAATTTGCCATAAAGTACTGAATTAAGTCAAGAGTAATGTGCGTTAAGTTTCGTAAAAATCGGTTCAGATGTAGATATAGCTCCCATATATATTTTCGCCAGATTTTAGGTAAATGTTATAAGTATATATGTATAATATAGGGACTTTATATATCTTTTGATTTGGACGAAATTTGGCATAGCGTACTGAATTAAGTCAAGAATGATGTGTGCTAAGTTTCCTGAAAATTGGTTCAGATTTAGATATATCTCCCATATATATTTTCGTCCGATTTTATGTAAATGGTGTATGAAGGTGCCTTTCGATGCCTTTCGATTTGTACGAAATTGTGCACGGCGTACTGAATCAAGTTTGGAATGATGTATGTAAAGTTTCTTAAAAATCGGTTTAGATTCAGATATAGCTCCCATTATTATTTTTGTCCGATTTTAAATAAATGGTGCAAGTCCCTATATATCTGTCAATTTGCACGAATTTTGGCATAGTGTACTGATTTCAGTCTAGAATGAGGTGCGATAAGTTTCGCAAAAATCGGTTCAGATTTAGATATAGCTCCCACATATATATTTTCGTCCGATTTTAGATAAATGGTGCACCAAACTCCTAATTTTCTTCCGATTGACACGAAATTTTGCACAACGAATCAAATTGAGACTAGAATGGCGTTATGGCAGATGCCAACATAGCTTCCATACATATTTCGAACGGGTATCTATTGATATTAAATTTTGAACTATTCGGCAAACCGAATGGCGTGTATCAATTTTGCTATAAATCGTTTTCCATAAATTGCCCGATTAAATTTAGCATATATTGCTGAAAAACGTGAGTATGTTCCTTCAAGGCAACATTGACATGCAATTGTAAGGGTACATATGTCCAATATATCCTAAGTGGTGAAGGGTATCATGTAGTCGGCCCAGTCCGACTTACTGGTTTCTATATTAAAAAAAATTCCTCTGGACTAGAGGAAAACTCTTTTCTATAGAAAATATCCTCTGGACCAGAGGAAGACTTTTTTTAGATAGAAGAAAAATCCTCTGGACCCAAACGGGTTTTTATACAAGGAATAATTTGAAGGAATTATTTACAGACAATAACGTATTTTTATAGAAGACCAGTCTAGAAGACTAGATGTACTTCCTATAGAAGACTACGAGGCTTTCCTATAGAAGACTACGAGGCCTTCCTATAGAAGACTACGAGGCCTTCCTATAGAAGACCACGAGACATTCTGATAGAAGACCAGACAGACTTCTTTTAGAAAACCAGAAGTTTCTCTTATAGGGAACCAAAAGTTCTTCTTATAGAAGACCCTTCGGGTCCTCTATAAGAGGAACTTCTGGGCTTCTATATTGACTGAGATTAAATTTTGAATTGTGCGGCACACCGAATAGCGGGTATCAATTTTGTTATAAATCCTTTTCCATAAAATTGTCCCATGGTACGCAGACAGCTCTAAATCTACCCGAATGAAATTAAATTTAGCATATCCGGCTTTACTACTTTCCTTACAGGTTTCTATATAAAAAAATTCTCTGGACTAGAGGAAAACTTTTTTCTATAGAAGAAATCCTCTGGACCAGAGGTAGACTTTTTTTGATAGAAAAAAAAAATCCTCTGGACCTAAACGTGTCTTTATACAAGGACACAAGTCTTCATATAGAAGGACTTCATTTGAAGGACTTATTTACAGACAATAACGTATTTTTATAGAAGACCAGTCTAGAAGACTAGATGTAATTCCTATAGAAGAGTACGAGGCCTTCCTACAGAAGACCACGAGACATTCCGATAGAAGACCAGACGGACTTCTTATAGAAGACCAGAAGTTTCTCTTATAGGGGACCAAAAGTTCTTCTTATAGAAGATCCTTCTAAAAGAAGAACTTCTGGTCCTCCTAAGAGGAACTTCTGGTCTTCTATATAATCGGCTCTTCTAAAAAATTATCTTCAATACGAAGATCTTGTAATCTTCTTAAAGAATAAAGAAACCTCCGGTTCAACAAGAAGACGTTCTGGTCTCCTATAAGGACACCTTCTAGTTTTTTTTAGAAGACCATTCGGTCTTTTATAAGGTGACTTTCTGGTCTTCTTTAAGAAGACTAAATGTACTTCTTATAGAAGACACGATGGACTTGTTATAGAATACCCGATGAACTTCTTACAGAACACGCGATTTACTTCTTATCGGTGGACCCCTTATAGGCCAGATGGACTCCTTATAGAATGCGTGAGGTTATACTTACAGAAGACCTTAAGGTAGAAGACCAGTAAGTTTCCTACCAACTATGTTGTCAGGGTATTATGGCTTTGTGCAGCCCCAAGAGCTGAGTCGATCTAGACATGTGTGTCCGTCCGTCCGTCTGTCCATTATAATTGGTAAACACGATACAGGCCACAGTTATGGACCAATCTTCACGAAATTTTGCGTGTAGGATGGGTTCCGGCCAATGAAGACCCCTATTGTTTTTGGTAAAGATGGGTTAATATTTAGGGGATGAAATGGACCAAATACTTAATTTTTGTCGGTTTTTCTAGTCCCTCCAGAGGGCGCAATTAAGGCCCGAACATCGTGAAATTTTACATGCAGAAGGGGATCGGGCCAAACAAAAAACATGCCTGCTTTTATAAAGATCGGTCATTATTTAGCGGGTCAAATGAACCCTGACTTTTGTGTGAAAAATGAAAAAAATGTATTCAAATGCTATGTATTTACTCATGAAGGGTATAGACCCAAGAAGTTTATACACTCCAAGAGGAGTGGTTGACCTTTAAATTGATACCAATAACATGTCCTTATGTACTCGGATGTGGGAGTTACGCATAAATATTTACGTACTCAGATATTATTCAGTAAACCATTACCACACTAGAGGGCGAAAATATAGCTCTGATCGCTTTGAAATTTTCCATGAGAATCCAGGTATGGTCAAGGACAACGCCTTTAATGTTCGGCGATGATCAGATAATAATATAGGGATGAAGTGGACCGAAAACTTAATTTTTGTGTTTTTTAGAGTCGATCCATTGGCCACAATAAAAAATCGAACATCACAACACAACCCACGGTGAGGAGAATCGGGGCAACTAATTAGAAGGGCTGTAATGAATATTTGTAATATTTGTTTACTTCTAGACGGTCAAAACGGTACAAATATCGCGAAATAGTGCCCAAGCTCAGAATGTAGAACCACATAAGGTTATGTTTTCGTGGAAGTTGTGTAGGGTATCATATGGTACCCGTCCGACTATACTGCTCCTCTCACTGGTTTTCATTTCTGCATGTTTCATGTGATTAAAAAAAAATAATTTGTCTTTAATAACTCTGCATTTGCTATAACAGATCCCACAATGGAAACCGACATGTTATTCATCTCCTACCCATATGCTATTGTCCTCAGAACCCACACCAGCATACCCACACACACACACACAAATAACAAAACATCACACCAAAGAGCAACATTTAATATTTGAATTCATCCAAAATTCCAATCCCATAGGTGTTGTTAAGATTCGTTCTTTCGTTCATTCGGTCGTCCTCTCACAAAAGGTGATGTTTGCTGAATAGTCAGGCAAGACAAGATACAACAACAACAACAAAACACCTCTTCTATCAACCATCATAAAAAATACAAAACTTGGTAACTTCTTTGTGATGCTAATGAATGCACGTGTAGTTATATGTGTGTGTGCGTGTGTCCGTATGAGTGTGTAGATGCGTCACGGCGTGTGAATGTCTGTGATTCGTATTATTATTTTTTTTTTTTTTTGCTGTTAATTTTCTACACTTTCGGAATAAAACGTCGTAATGATGCTCAAGTGAGTAAAGGCATGACGGTGTGTGCGATGAGTGTGTCTGTTGGTGTGTGTGTCCGTGTGTTTTGGTGTATGTGTTAATTTTTCAAAGTGCCTTAAAAAACAAGAAGGTGTAAGTAGTGTTGTTGCCGTTGGGAAAAATATACAGTTTCTGTGTGTGTGTTTGTAGCAAGTCTAAGATACTATGCCTTGGCTGTGGGCTTCCTCTTCACTGGAATGTCTTTGTTGCTGTTATAGTTGTAGTAGTAGTTGTTGGTGTTCTTGTTGTTGTCGTTGTTTTTGCCCAGTGTATTCTAAGGCACAAACTCTATGGATCTTCTGCTGTCTCAAATGGATGCGTGTGACAAGAAAACCCATTGACACAAGCACACACACAGCGACGCATCCTATGTGTGCGGGTTTGGTTGTTTGTTTTGTAATGGCAAGACTACGACGACGACGTTCTCGGCAACAACAACGACTGCGTGTATACTCAAGACTGACGTCATTGAGCTTTTTATTGATTTTTGCTTTTCTTTTGTTTTGTTGTTGTTCGTGGTGTTGTGGCTACTGCTTTAATATTTTCTTCATTTTGGTTGCTGTTCTTGCTAATCTTGTATAATGTGTGTGTGTGCGTGTGTCCGCCTGGGTATCCTTTGCTGTATAAAATTAATGTAAACACAGTGAGTGTGGCTGTGTGTGTGTGTAGGTTTTATGCTTTGTTTGTTATTTTAAACACATTTTAAGAGTTGCCTGAAATGTTGTTGTTTTTTCGCCGACTTTTCTTTGTTTCCGTTTCACCGAGAAAAAACCTTCACACACACAACACAAAAGAGCTTTGTGTTGGTGTTATTATTATTATTTTTTTTTGTTTTATTTGCTTCGTTGTTTGTTTAACGTTAATGTTGTTCTTGCATTTATTATTAGTGCAGCAGCTTGCAGTTTTTTTGATGTTTAAAGTTTTTTATTTTCATTTTTTGTAGTTCTGTTAAATTGTTGTTATTGTACTTCATTTTAAATTTAGTAATTTGTTAGTTGCTGTAGTATATGGTTGTTGTTGCTGTTGTAGAACAACACAGCTGCTCATTGAACTTTGCCATAGTAAGGCGTAGAGTGGTGAAGGCTACTTGCAGTGTAGGCGACGTGAGCATCTGTAATAAATGATCATAAATAAAACAATGACTTTTGACAACTGATGTGAAGTAATTTTTAAAAGATGGCATTTTGGAGTTTGGAAAACTGTTATAATATATATATATATATACGTCATCACATTGGTTGTGCATTTTTTACCATAGAAGACTCGATGGTGTTCTATTTGGTCTTCACTTAGAAAATAAAAAATTTTCCCTGTCAAGCTAAAAATGCCGTCCAATTAAAAAAAAAACAGAGATTAGAGGAACAGAAGGTATTCTCATAAAATAACAGACAGTTTTTCATAGAACTCCACCATTCTCATAGAAGACAAGAAGTTATTCTCATAGAATACCACAGGTTCTTTACATAAAGGCCAGAATGCACACGTGAGGGATTTCTTATAGAAGGTCTTATACAAGACCAGAAGGCCTACTTATAATAGACCAGAAGAGCAGATAGTCATCTTATAGGAGATCATGAGGTTTTTTATAAAGACTAGAAGGCCAGAAGGTCTTCTTATAGCAGACCAGAAGGTCTTCTTATAGAAGACCAGAAGGTCTACTTATATAAGACCAGAAAATCTACTTATTGAAGACCAGAAGGTCTTCTTATAGAAGACCAGAATGACTTCATGTAGAAGACTGGAATGTTTTCTTGTAGAATATCAGAGGATTTCTTATAGAAGGTCCTATACAAGCCTACTTATAATAGACCAGAAGAGCAGATAGTCATCTTATAGGAGATCATGAGGTTTTTTATAAAGACTAGAAGGCCAGAAGGTCTACTTATATAAGACCAAAAAATCTACTTATAGAAGACCAGAAGGTCTTCTTATAGAAGATCAGACGGTCTTCTTATAGGAGACCAGAAGGTCTTCTTATAGGAGACCAGAAGGTCTTCTTTAGAAGACCAGACCTTATAGGAGACCAGAAGGTCTTCTTATAAGAACCAGAAAGAAAACCAGAAGGTCTTCTTATAGAAGACCAGACGCTCTTCTTGTAGAAGACCAGAAGGTCTTCTTATAGAAGACCAGAAGCACTTCTTATAGAAGACCAGAAGGTCTTCTTATAGAAGACAAGAAAGTCTTCTTGTAGAAGACCAGAAGCTCTTCTTGTAGAAGACCAGAATATCTTCATGTAAAGGACCAGAATGTCTTCTTGTAGAAGACCAGAATGTCTTCTTATAGAAGACCAGAAGGTATTCTTAAAGAAGACCAGAAGGTCTTCTTATAGAAGACCAGAAGGTCTTCTTATAGAAGACCAGAAGGTCTTCTTATAGAAGACCAGAAGGTCTTCTTATAGAAGACCAGAAGTTCTTCTTATAGAAGACCAGAAGGTCTTCTTATAGAAGACCAGAAGGTCTTCTTATAGAAGACCAGAAGGTCTTCTTATAGAAGACCAGAAGGTCTTCTTATAGAAGACCAGAAGGACTTCTTTTAGAAGACCAGAAGGTCTTCTTTTAGAAGGCCAGAAGGTCTTCTTTTAGAAGGCCAGAAGGTCTTCTTTAGAAAGCCAGAAGGTCTTCTTTCAGAAGACCAGAAGGTCTTCTTTTAGAAGACCAGAAGGACTTCTTATAGAAGACCAGAAGGACTTCTTATAGAAGACCAGAACAATTATTCTAAATTTGTTACCAGAAGGACTTCTTATAGAAGACCAGAAGGTCTTCTTATAGAAGACCAGAAGGTCTTCTTATAGAGGACCAGAAGGTCTTCTTATAGCAGACCAGAAGGTCTTCTTATAGAAGACCAGAAGGTCTTCTTATAGAAGACCAGAAGGTCTTCTTATAGAAGACCAGAAGGTCTTCTTATAGAAGACCAGAAGGTCTTCTTATAGAAGACCTGCTGGTCTTCTTTTAGAAGATCGGAGGCTCTTCTTATAGAAGACAAAAACGTCTTCTTATAGAAGACCAGAAGGCCTTCTTATAGAAGACCAGAAGGCCTTCTTATAGAAGACCAGAAGGTCTTCTTATAGAAGACCAGAAGGTCTTCTTATAGAAGACCAGAAGGTCTTCTTATGGAATACCGAAGGTCTTTTTTTCATGGAATGCAGAAAGCCTTCTCATATATGAGGGAGGAGGTCTACTTATAGAATGCCGATGTTCTTTTTCTCATGGAATGCAAAAAGTCTTATTCTCATGATGAGCGAAAGATCTTCTTTTAGAAAACAGCACGCCTTCTCATAGAAGAGCAATAGGTCTTCTCATAGAAGACCAGCTGATCTTCTTCTTGAAGAGCCGATGTCCTCTTATAGGAGACTAGAAAGTCTTCTTCAGGAGGACTACAAAGTCAATTTTTTCTGAAGAACAGAAGGTCATCTTACAGAAAACTAAAAGGTTGTCCTCTGAAGAAGTCCAGAAAGTCTTTTTCTGGAAGATCACAAGATTTTTTTCTCGAAGACCTGGAAAACTTCTTATAGAAAAGCAGAAGGCATTCTCGAAGACCATATTGTCGTTTCGCAGAATATAAAGCCTTTAGGGTCCTTGAAAAATATTCTTTAAAAATCCACGCCTAATGCCTTGAGGGCCTTTGAAATATTTTCTTTAAAAATCCACACGTAATGCCTTGAGGTACCTTGAAAAATATTCTTTAAAAATCCACGCCTAATGCCTTGAGGGTCCTTGAAAAATATTCTTTAAAAATCCACGCCTAATGCCTTGAGGGTCCTTGAAAAATATTCTTTAAAAATCCACGCCTAATGCCTTGAGGGTCCTTGAAAAATATTCTTTAAAAATCCACGCCTAATGCCTTGAGGGTCCTTGAAAAATATTCTTTAAAAATCCACGCCTAATGCCTTGAGGGTCCTTGAAAAATATTCTTTAAAAATCCACGCCTAATGCCTTGAGGATCCTTGAAAAATATTCTTTAAAAATCCACGACTAATGCCTTGAGGGTCCTTGAAAAATATTCTTTAAAAATCCACGCATAATGCCTTGAGGGTCCTTGCAAAATATTCTTTAAAAATCCACACCTATTGCGTTGGATGTCTTTTGAAAAAATATTCTTTAAAAATGCACGCATATTGCTTGGTTAATCCTTTGAAAAATGTTCCTTAAAAATCCACGGCATTTGCCTTGGAAGTCCTCGTAGTCGTAATGTAACTCTGGAATCGGAAATTAGCTTGCGTAGACATCTATATGTGAGGTTGGCCATAGTTTATTTGGGTTTATTTCTTTACTAAGGTAGTATACAATTGTTGTCTAAACTAAGGGAAATTTATATTCCCTTAACTATTGTCCATATTGTGAATGTTGACTAATTTTTATGAATTCTATTACATTTTCATGGCTGACTGAAATTACAGTGGTTTGTGTCTGAACTTCGTTCTATTCATAATTGTAATAGAGTTATTTAGCGCCTGCGTGGTATGCAACAATGCGGCAATATGCCAAAAATTTGACATTTCTAAGCGGCACTACTTGTAAACAGAGAGTATTTTCTGGTTGCTGGTAGAAGGAGAGAGAAAGAGAGCAAGCGACTGAAATAAAATCAAAGTTAACCCCTCTTCTAATCAAATATTAATGTTGACAATTTAACATTCAACCCCCCACACACACACACCAACACATTATGACCGACAACTTAGGAAAAGTGCGAAAATATATTTGCAAAAATAATAAAATTGAATAAAATAACCGAGAATCGGAAATTATAAATGTGAATGAAAAAAACAGCTAAAGAAAATGCTTTATTGAAATATAATTGAAGTATAATAATGGATTTCTAATCTATGGAGAAAGGCAGCAAATTTGTGTTGTGTGGAAAATTTTTAGTTTAGTGTGGGTTGTGAATAAAAATAATCGTGGTGTTGAAGGTGGTGGCAAGGTGGCCAGCCAAACATAAGCAACGTGAAAATACACCCGTACACCCTCCCATTGCCGTTTCTGCATCTCTCGTTGACTGACATTTGAGAGTTTGCCCATTGCCGAACATCATAATTTCCCATGGACCAATAAAATGTTCAATTGAGTAAATATTAAACATTCAATGTTACAACATATCAGTGACGTGCTCAAAGCGTGATATATACGTGCGAACGAAAAAAATAAATAAATAAAAATTAAATTTAAACGGAATTCCATTGCGAAAAAAAATCGAGAAAAAAATTAAAGCCTACCTGGTGGCTGCAAAAATTTCTATTTAGCATAGATGCCGATGTATTTTCTATAAAAAAAAAACTAATAACACAAAAATTCCGCATACTCACGGAAAATCGCATAACCCTTGACATTTTTGTGCGTGTGTGTGAAACGTAAACATATCAGTTATCTTCAAAGATTAAATAGAGCCTTGTCCACTCCATGGACATTTATTAATAGTTTGTCTACATTTAAGATAAAAAAAGAATAAAAGAAAAACCAATCCCTCGATGTCAATTATCAAATAGCTGTAGCTACTAAATATACATATATATGATGCATAGAATACAAACAACAAAATAACTAGTTATAAAACGTGCAACATAAAAATACACCTTACGAAAAATGAGTTTAAAGGAAATTCTTTAAAGTACAGAAAAAACGCCTAAAATTATGCTTTAAATAATGAAGTAAAAAATAATCCTCCGCATAAACTTCATAGTAAATTAAATTGCATTTTCCAAAAAGCAAAACGGAAAATGTTAAGGCAAAAATAAAGAATGTAAAACGCAAAGAAGAATATGCGATAAAACCGAAATAAAAAGAATAAAGAACGAAAAAAATATATATATTTGAAGAAAGTGTGCAGTCAATCTGGCTGAAGAGAATTGTATGTGTAAGAGAATTCGAACGGAGACAATTACATGTGCAATCAAAGAGAGCGAGAGAGAATTACACGTGAGTGAAGAGGTGATTGCTGAAGTGGATTGTATTGGGAGAGGAGAATTGTGCAATATAAACAGAGAGAAAAAAGAGCGTGATTTTATTCATAGCATAAGTGAGAGTTAAACAATTTCTAAAGAGAATCGTTTGTGATGGTATAAAGTGAAGAAATAATAATAAACAATTTATGAATTATAACAACAATTAAAAACAACAATTAAAAAAATTATATTTCTCAGAGGTAAATAATACATCGATACAAAAAAGAAAGCGTTAAAATCTCCATTTAGTTCGGACGCAACGATTTTGTTTATATCTTCCAAAATGTTGTGTACATCCAAAATTCCTTAATTCGATAGGGACCTTTAAATGGGGACCATGAATATTACAGATCCTTATTTTGGAAACCTGAATTAGGAACTTCAATACAGTAAAAACCAGTGAGCGGAACAGTATAGTCGGACGGGGCCGATCAATACCCTACATAATACCCTACACAACTTCCACGAAAATCTAACTTTGCGTTATTTGCACCCTCTTGAAACCTGATTAAGGTCAACAAATATTACTAATATTCAGTAGACGAGGGCTATACTTGTCCAGATTCCCTTTACCGTGGGTTATGTTGTGATGATAAATAAAAATAAAAAAAAAAAATAACACAAAATGTTAAGTTTTCGGTCCACTTCATCCCAAAATTATTATCTGATCATCACCGAAAATTATAGGCGTTGTTCTTGACCCTAACTGGAATCTCATGGAAATGTTCAAAGAATAGGATTTTCTGATAGATAATTTCCATTTTAGGTTAGCTGAATTAAGTATTCTGTGCAAAATTTGCAATTTCGACTAGCTGAATAAGGATTTCTATGCGAATTTTCGAATTCAGCATAGCCGTATATGGGTTTCGTTGAGGAATTTTCGAATTCAGCTAAGCTGAATATGGTTCCTGGAAGAAAAATTGCAAATAAATAAGGTTTTTCGGTGACAAATCTTTAATTCAGAATAGGATAATGATAGATAATCTCCCTTTAGCTTAGTTTAATAAAGAATTTTGCTCGAAATTTGTAATTCAGCCTAGCTGAATAAAGTTTTCCAAGCGTATTTTCGAATTCAGCATAGCTGCACATGGGGCTCCTTAAGGAATGTTCAATTCAGCTAAGCTGAATATGGTTCCTGAAAGAAAATTTGCAAATAAATAATCTTTAATTCAGCCCAACTGAATAGGATTTTTTCGTAGATAATTTCCACTTAAGTTTAGCAGAATTAAGTATTCTGTGCAAAACTTGCAATTCCGACTTGCTGAATAAGGTTTTCAATGAGTATTTACGAATTCAGCATAACTACATATGAGATTCCTTAAAGAATGTTCAATTCAGCTAAGCTAAATATGGTTCCTGAAAGAAAATTTGCAAATAAATAAGGGGTTTCGGTGATAAATCTTTAATTCAGCCTAACTGTGCAAAACTTGCAATTCCGACTAGCTGAATAAGGTTTTCAATGAGTATTTACGAATTCAGCATAACTACATATGGGATTCCTTAAAGAATGTTCAATTCAGCTAAGCCGAATATGGTTCCTGAAAGAAAATTTGCAAATAAATAAGGTTTTTTGGTGATAAATCTTTAATTCAGCCCAACTGAATAGGATTTTTTCGTAGATAATTTCCACTTAAGTTTAGCAGAATTATGTATTCTGTGCAAAACTTGCAATTCCGACTAGCTGAATAAGGTTTTCAATGAGTATTTACGAATTCAGCATAGCTGCATATGGGGTTCCTTAAAGATCAATTCATTAATGTTCAATTCAGATAAGCTGAATATGGTTCCTGAAAGAAAATTTGCAAATAAATAAGGTTTTTGGTGATAAATCTTTAATTCAGCCTAACTGAATAGTATGTTTTGATAGATAATCTCCACTTTAGATTTGCTGAATAAAGATTTTTGTGCGAAATTTGCAATTCTGACTAGCTGAATAAGGTTTTCTATCAGATAATATAGAATTCAGCATAACCGTATATGGGGTTCCTTAAAGAATGTTCAATTCAGCTAAGTTGAATATGGTTCCTGAAAGAAAATTTGCAAATAAAAAAGGTTTTTCGGTGATAAATCTTTAATTCAGGTTTGTTGAATATGACTTATTGCAGATTTCTGATAAATAATCTCTACTTTTGCTTAGCTGAATAGAGTTTTCTGTGCAAAATTTGCAAATTCAGCCTAGCTGAATACGGTTTTCGATCAGAATTATCGAATTCAGCATAGCTCTAAATTAATTTCGTTCGGAAATGTTCAATTCAGCTCCGCTGAATATGGTTTCTTGTAGAAAAGTTTCAAAGAAATGAGTTTTTCGGTAATAAATCTACACTTTTGCTTAGCAGATTAAAGTTTTATGTGCCCAATTTACAATTCAGGCTAGCTGAATAAGGTTTTACATAAGAATTTTCGAATTCAGAATAGCTGCGTATGGGTTTCGCTGAGGAATTTTCGAATTCAGCTTAGCTGAATATGGTTTTGCAGTGAATCTGCTTAGCACATTAAAGTTTTATGTGCGCAATTTACAATTCAGGCTAGCTGAATAAGGTTTTACATGAGAATTTTCGAATTCAGCATAGCTGCATATGGGTTTCGCTGAGGAATTTTCGAATTCAGCTTAGCTGAATATGGTTTTGCAGTGAAAATTTTAGAGACAATTTGGCCTAACATAATTCTAGCCATAATTCGTTAGTCTATACATGGTCATGTTTAAATAGTGATACGAAATATATTTTCCAAAGTAACAATAGGAATTTGTGATTTGTTCTACCCGTTATACACAATAAACTAGTGTGGTGTGGTTGAAGACCCCAAAATATCTACTTAATAGAACAACGACTGAAAATAATTAACCAATTTACTATTTTTTCAGATTCGATTGAATTGAAGAAAAAAAAGAAACAATTAAATAAAAACTACTCTACCAAAAAAAAACTTAAAATAAAATGAACTAAAAAAATTTAAATAAAATAATACTTTTAATTAAAAAATAGTGAATAAAGTTTGGGAAATCCTGCCACAATAAAATATACTGAAATCTCTTAATCAATATCCCTTTTTACGACGCTTTAAAATCGAGAGAAATTGAAATACTCAGTGAATGGATTATAAAATACAACAAATAACAGAAAGAGATTTTATATGAAAAAGAAGAAGAGACTCGTATCACCTTGAAGAAGAGCGAGATATATCAGAGAAATTGTAACTGTAATACATATCTCTCGTTTCAATTGGGAGTATGTGAGTAATATCATTGTGCACATAAGAGAAATTGCAAATAAAATGTACAAAAAGTGTATGGATGATAAAAATTAAAGAAAAAGTGAATAAAACAACATAGAGAACAAAAACAAAATTTATAAAAAAAGCCGCAAGAAAACGGAAATAAAAACAAACAGAAAAATATTAAAAAATGTATTAAAAGGATAATTTAAAAACCTAAAACAAATATTATTGGTCTACATTTAAACCAAAAAAAAAAAAAAAAAAAAAAAATAAATAAATAAATAAAAATAAAAAAAATTAAGTCCATAAATAAAATAATAACATCGTGAACATATATACAAAATTATGTAAACAAAAATAATGACAGTGCTTGATATATACACATGTAGTTGAATGAGAAATCATAATACCAACCAAATAAGTTGAAAAAAACAATTAAGAATTTAAAAAATATATAAAGAAATTAAAAAATAAATTAATTAGTCAAAAAAAAAAATATTAAAAAAAGTATTACGATAAATATTAACGCAACAAAATATTGTTAAATAAATTTTAGCGGGCTACAAAAAAGATTATCTATACATGGTGACTATATCTAATAGAATACAAAATAATTTTTACTCAAATATAACGAAAAAAATAAAGCTTCTAAAATTAAACTCTGTCGCTGGAAAACGACATCTGTCATTCAATTTTTAATACATAATATTTATAATAATACACAAATATTCTAAAAAATTAACTTGAGTTTCAAACAAAATATTAATAAAAATTGTGCTATACAAACATATCATTAATATAGACCAGCTAAATTTATATATATAAAAAATAAATTTTATAATTTTAGCTATCAAACAAATACTTAACAAAATTTAAAAAAATGCTAAAATAATTTAAGACAAAAACACAAATATTTAATGTAACGAAACATATCAACTTTTAAGCCTTAAATATTATACCAAAAACAAAAACACACACATATTAAATATAAATGTCTTAGTTTTAATCTAACCTCAATTAAATATCGCATACATATCAAGCTCTCTAAGGGCACTTTTAAAAAAGCGTATTTATCAATGAAGTTATAAATAAATATATTTTAAAAATATATGCAACCAATACATATCAATGAAGTGTATTATTTAAATAAAAATATATATATATATATATATATAAAAATTAAAACTTAAAAAAAAAATTAAAACTAAGCTAAAAAATAAAAAAAAAAACATTTCTACTAACTTTTCTGCGTCGTCATCACAAATCTTCGGAAACTCTACAAAAACAATTTGGTAAGTAATTTTTAAAATTTATATTGTTTCGACATATATATTATAAATTTAAACAACAGATACATTAAGAATATATAATATATATATCCTTTAAACAAGATATATTTTTATAAAAAACAAAGCAAAGTGACCGCTACTTCATATGCGGAAAGGTAATACAAAACCAGTGAGCGGAGCAGTATAGTCAGGCGGGGCCGACCATATGATACCCTACACAACTTCCATGAACATCTAACTTTCTGTGGTACTACATTCTGAGCATGGGCAATATTTCGCGATGTTTGCACCCTCTTGACCCACTAAAGGTCAACAAATATTATTAATATTCAGTACAGCTCTTCTAATTGCTTGCCCAGATTCCCTTCAACGTGGGTTAATTTGTGATGTTCAATTGTGGCCTGTAGATCGACTCAAAAAAAAAAAAATAAGTTTTCGGTCCACTTCATCCCAATATTAATATCTGATCATCACCGAAAATGATAGGCATTGTCCTTGACCATACCTGGATACTAATGGACAATTTCAAAGTGATGAGAGCTATATTTCCGTCCTCTAATGTGGTAATGGGTTACTAAAAAATTATCTGAATACGTATGCACGTATTTAAGTGTAACTCCCACATCCGAGTTCATACGACATTAAAATTGGTATCAATTTAAAGGTTAACCACTCCTTTTGGGTATACTATCAACTTCTCGGATCTATGCCCTTTAGGGGTAAATCTTTACTCTGTAGGATACAAATTTAGCCATTTTCCACACAAAAGTCAGGGTCCAGTTGATCCGTTAAATATTGACCGATCTTTATAAAAACAGGCGTGCTTATTCTTTGGCCCAATGCCCTTCTCCATGTAAAAAATCGAAATGTTTGGGCCATAATTGCGGCCTCTGGAGCGACCAGAAAATCAGACATAAATAAAGTTGTTGGTCCATTTTATCCCCTAAATATTAACAATAGGGGTCTTCACTGGCCATAACTGTGGTCTGTATCGTGTTTACAAATAATGGACAGACTGACGGACGGCCGGACGGACACACATGTATAGATCGACTCAGCTAGTCGAGACATGACGATCGGTCAGGCTGAATCCCAATTTGTTGATATAAAAAAAAGAGAAACAACTTTTTATTAGTGGGAATGTATGGTATTGTCCGCCGAGGGGTAAGGCAGAGAAGACTATAGTTTCGGATGTCGCCACTGAACCTCATCACCACCACAAAATTCAGTTCCAGTTAATACCAAAAACTTCATTCGAACTCTCCGGCAGTAAACCACATTTCAAATTTAGTGCATTTTCCATTTAATTTACTGTAAATTTATTACATAAAAATTCGAGTTTCTAAAGTTGTCTCCATAGCTCAACACTACACTTCAGTAGTAATCTAAATTCGATGTTTCAGGATTCAACCAAATCCAAATTGTTTCATATTTGGAACTTTTCATGCTCATAAAAAAATAGTTCTAAAACCACATCAATGCTACAGTTTAATAATAATCTTTATTCCACCAAAGTCCAAATTGTACCAAATGTAGTACTTTTTGTACTCATAAGTACGAATTTCCAAATGTACCTCAATCCTGCATTCGAATAGTAATCATAAGTTCCAATTTAAGAATTCCAGCTCTGCCTGTTCATTAGAAACCAAATTGTACCAGATTTGGTACTATTCTGTACTTTTCGTACCCACATTCTAGACCTATTTCAATATTCTAAACCTGATTTCAAATATCAATCGTAAGTCAAAATTTACGAATTCCAGCTCTGTCTATTCACCAAATTGTATCAGATTTCGTACCATTCTCTACTTTAAGTTGCAACTTTCGGGATTCGAGTTCTACCCGTTAACAAATTGTACCAAATTTTGTGCTTTTCGAATCCGTAAGTACCAATTTCCTAAATGCACACCAATAATACCCTTAAGTCCACATTTATTTAGTCCGTTCATCAATATTCAAATTGTACTAAATTTAGTACCATTATTACTTTTCGTAGCTCAATCTTCAACAGTAATCTGAATTCTAAATTTTATGTTTTCAGCTCTATCCTTTCAAGCACCTTTCGTACGAATTTCCAAAACTACCTCAATCCTACACGGCAACAGTCATTTAATTCCCAATTTTAAGACTCCGTTCACCTAAGACTCTGTTCACCTAAATCCAACTTGCACCAAATTTAGTACCATTAAGTAATTTTCGTACACATAAGTACAAATTTGTTAAATCTACCTCAATTCGGTACTCCAATAGTAGTCCCAATTCCGATTTTCAGGAGTCCATCTCTGTACACTCAAATAAATGTAAATATTACTAAATTTAGTACCATTTTGTACTTTTTATACACATACGAACGAATTTCTTAAACCATTTCCATACATCAAGAACACTTCCCAAACTTTATTCCGTATACAATTTCAAGATTCTAGCTATATATGTTCAATAAATATACAATTAGAACTAAATTTAGTAATGTTTAGTACTTTTAGTACACTTATAGGTCAAATTTCGAAAAACCGTTTTGTACACCTTTCTAACATTCCATCAGTCACCCAAATTCCAAATTTCAGAATTCTAGCTCTTCCCGTTCGCCTAATACAAATTCCTCCCAGAAGAGAACGAAATACCAATTTTCAAACACCGTACCCAAAATCCTAAAAATACCCAGTTATGAATGTCGTGGTAGCCCGGTAACTCGGTCAATATTGATAATTTTTGATAAGAAGAGTTGTTAATCCTTTGAAATATTGTTTAAAAATCCACGCCTATTGCTCTGTTGATCCTTTGAAAAATATTCTTTAAAAATCCACGACTATTGCTCTGTTGAAAAATATTCTTTAAAAATATACGCCTATTGCTCTATTGATCCTTTGAAAAATATTCTTTAAAAATCCACGACTATTGCTCTGTTGAAAAATATTCTTTAAAAATATACGCCTATTGCTCTATTGATAAATATTCTTTAAAAATCCACGCCTATTGCTCTATTGAAAAATATTCTTTAAAAATCCACGCCTATTGCTCTATTGATAAATATTCTTTAAAAATCCACGCCTATTGCTCTGTTGATCCTTTGAAAAATATTCTTTAAAAATCCACGCCTTTTGCTTTGGATGTCCGTTGAAAAATATTCTTTAAAAATCCACGCCTTTTGCTTTGGATGTCCATTGAAAAATATTCTTTAAAAATCCACGCCTTTTGCTTTGGATGTCCGTTGAAAAATATTCTTTAAAAATCCACGCCTTTTGCTTTGGATGTCCATTGAAAAATATTCTTTAAAAATCCACGCCTTTTGCTTTGGATGTCCGTTGAAAAATATTCTTTAAAAATCCACGCCTTTTGCTTTGGATGTCCATTGAAAAATATTCTTTAAAAATCCACGCCTATTGCTCTGTTCATCCTTTGAAAAATATTCTTTAAAAATCCACGCCTATTGCTCTGTTGATCCTTTGAAAAATATTCTTTAAAAATCCACGCCTATTGCTCTGTTGATCCTTTGAAAAATATTCTTTAAAAATCCACGCCTATTGCTCTGTTGATCCTTTGAAAAATATTCTTTAAAAATCCACGCCTATTTCTTTGGATGTCCTTTAAAAAATATTCTTTAAAACTCTACTCCTAATGGTCCTTAGAAAAATAATTTTAAATAAAAATCCACGCCTTTTGGTCCTTATAAAAAATATATTTAAACAAATCCACGACTATTAGCCCTTAAAAATAATATTTAAAAAACATCCACGCCACTTGGTCCTTAGTAGAACTATTTTTTAGAAAATTCACGCCTAAGAAATATATAAAAATACCAAAATGTATCCTTCGAAAAACATTTTTAAAAATTCCACATCTGTTGATCCTTCGAATTTTTTCATTCCATGTCTGTTGGTCTTTAAAAAAAAGAAAAACAGTGTCAATAGCTCTTTTGGAACTTAAAAAAAAATCATCTTCATAAAAACAAAAAAAGTTATAAACTTTCTATGTTTGCCAGACATTCCATTGTTTGCCAATCAAACTATGTTTCAGTTCTGTCTCAACTGTCGGTATTTTCTTCTTCTATTCAAATATTAGCCTTTTCTATTATCATATTTTTGTTTCTAAATGACAATAGTTTCCGAAACTTTTGTTTCAATCATTCGATATTATATCTCTACTAACTAATAAATTGTTCAGAAGTTAAAATAATCTTTATTGTTGCTCTTTGTTGGGTATCAGTGGCGTCGTTGCCATAGTTTTTTTTTTTTGGTTTTTCATTTTAAGTATAAAAGTAATTTTTCTTGATTATAGCAAATTTTTGGAAGTAAAGCTAAAGTTTTTTCTACGCCAATGATTCAATTTAAAACCAGTAAGGAAAGTAGTAAAGTCGGACGGGGCCGACTATATGATACCCTTCACCACTATGGGTATATTAAACAGGACTATTAGCATGAAATTGAATGAAATAAAATATGTGATATTTATCTAAATGTGAATCTACGTAGATCTATCCATAAAGTATGTAAATCGACTTCAAACAAATATAAATAGGTCATCCGTTGGGCTATGTCTGTACTTCTAGAAAACGCAACTACGTAATTCTATGCTCAATTTTGTACGTTGTGCAAAATTTGATGTCAAACTGACTAACATGAGGAGTTTGATGCCCAATTTACTTGAAATCGGGCCAAATATTAAGCGATTTCAAACAAACTCGTCACAGGATACGTTATACTAATTTCAGAACGTTTTGTTCCTATTGGTTCCTTGGTGCGTCAAGTACTTAAAATCAATCTATAATAAAAGGGAACTATATCTAAATGTGGACCGATTTTCACGAAACAACGCAGACATCAATCTAGGCTCAATTCAGTACGTTATGCGAAATTTCGTGCAAATCGAAAGATATATAGGGACTTTGGAGCACCATTTACATGAAATCGGACGAAACTATAAGTGGGAGCTATATATAAGTGGGAGCTATATAGAAATCTGGACTGATTTTCATAAAACTTGGCAGACATCCTTCTAGGCTCAATTAAGTACGTTATGCAAAATTTCGTGCCAATCGAAAGATATATAGGGACTTTGGGGTACCATTTACATGAAATCGGACGAAACTATATATGGGAGCTATATCTAAATCTGGACCGATTTCCACGAAACTTTACATACATCATTCTAGACCTAAATGAATAGGCTGTACCAAATTTCGTGCAAATTGAAAGGTATATAGGGACTTTGGGGCACCATTTACATGAAATCGGACGAAACTATATATGGGAGATATATCTAAATCAGGACCGATTTTCATGAAACTTGGCAGACATCATTCTAGACCTAAATCATTAGGTTGTACCAAATTTCGTGCAAATCGAAAGATATATAGGGACTTTGGGGCACCATTTACATGAAATCGGACGAAACTATATATGGGAGATATATCTAAATCAGGACCGATTTTCATGAAACTTGGCAGACATCATTCTAGGCTCAATTCAGTACGTTATGCCAAATTTCGAGGAAATCGAATGATATATAGGAACTTTGGGGCACCATTTACATGAAATCGGACGAACCTATATATGGGAGCTATATCTAAATCTGGACCGATTTTCTCGAAACTTGGCAGACATCACTCTAGGCTTAATTCAGTACGTTATGCCAAATTTCGTGCAAATCAAAAGATATATAGGGACTTTGGGGCACATTTACCTGAAATCGGACGAAACTATATATGGGAGCTATATCTAAATCTGGACCGATTTTCACGAAACTTGACAGACATCATTATAGGCCTAAATGATTAGCCTGTACCAAATTTCGTGCAAATCGAAAGATATATATGGACCGTTTACATTAAATCGGTTAAATATATATATGGGAGCTATATCTAAATCTGAACCGATTTTTCCCAATTTCAATAGGGTTCGTCCTTGGGCCGAATAAGTGACCTATGCCAAATTTCATCCAATTCGGATCATAAATGCGACCTGTACTTTGTTAACAAAAATACATGGACGGACGGACAGACGGACGGACGGACGGACGGACGGACAGACGGACAGACGGACATGCATAAATCGACTTAGAAAGTGATTCTATGCATATTCTCAAAAGGAACCATGGGTCTATCTCGATTATTTTTGCCTGTTACAAACATATGCACAAAGACATAATACCCTGTACCACAGTGTGGTGAAGGGTATAAAAAGCCAACATCATAAAGAAAGCTCCAAAAACAATAGCAACAATAAATGAATTCCTGTCTAACAATTTATGAATATAGTATCATATAACAATAGTTGTTTGTGTGTGTGTGTATGTACATAAAAATATAAAGAACTGCACTAAAACATCATCCACATCATCGTCAGCTTCCAGAGCAATCGAGTTCGATAATGAAAGAAAAACAATATGCCAAGATTTTATTAACAATATATCAAAACTTTTTCAAACGAAAACTTGTTCATACATAAATGATTGTTTAAAATATTTGTTGTTGTTTTTTTAAATATTTTTAAACATAAAATTCGAGAAGTTAGTATATAATCAGACAAAATGTTTAAATGCATTTTCGGACAATCTCTTAAATGATACCATTAGACCTCAGGATAAAATATTTTGTTTTTACACAAAATCCACTCCTATTGGTCCTTTGAAAAAATATTTATAAGAAATCCACGCCTATTGGTCCTTTGAAAAAATATTTATAAGAAATCCACGCCTATTGGTCCTTTGAAAAAATATTTATAAGAAATCCACGCCTATTGGTCCTTTGAAAAAATATTTATAAGAAATCCACGCCTATTGGTCCTTTGAAAAATATTCTTTTAAAAAATCCACGCCTATTGGTCCTTTGAAAAATATTCTTTTAAAAAATCCACGCCTATTGGTCCTTTGAAAAATATTCTTTAAAAAATCCACGCCTATTGGTCCTTTGAAAAATATATTCTTTAAAAAATCCACGCCTATTGGTCCTTTGAAAAATATATTCTTTAAAAAATCCACGCCTATTGGTCCGCCTATTGGTCCTTTGCAAAAATATTTACAAGAAATCCACGCCTATTGGTCCTTTGAAAAAATATTTACAAGAAATCCACGCCTATTGGTCCTTTGAAAAAATATTTATAAGAAATCCACACCTATTGGTCCTTTGAAAAAGTATTTATAAGAAATTCACGCCTATTGGTCCTTTGAAAAAATATTTATAAGAAATCCACGCCTATTGGTCCTTTCAATTTTTTAAATCCACGGATTCTGGCGCACAATTCCCAATTTGCCGTTATTGTTATTGTTGTTGTTGTTTTGTTAATGAAATCAACATATTATAAATTCTTTGCAAGGTCTTCATAATTGTTTTGCCTTTGTTTTTCCTTCACTCATTTTATACCCTTCACCACACTGTGGTACAGGCTATTATGTCTTTGTGCATATGTTTGTAACAGGCAAAAGGAAACGAGATAGACCCATGGTTCCTTTTAAGAATTTACAGAGAATCACTTTCTGAGTCGATTGGTGCATGTCCGTCCATGTTGAATTGTAAAGAAAGTACAGGTCGCAGTTATTATCCGAATTGGATAAAATTTGGCACAGCTCATCTATTTGGCCCAAGGATCTGTTCAGATTTAGACATATATATTTTCGTCCGATTTTAGGTAAATGGTGCACCAAAGCACCTATATATCCTTCGATTTGCACGAAATTTGACACAGCGTACTGAATTGAGTCTAGAATGATGAGTGGTGAGTTTCGTGAAAATCGGTCCAGATTTATTTTTGCGGGATTTAATGTAAATGGTGTACCAAAGTCCCTATATATCTTTCGATTTGCACGAAATTTGGCACAACAGACTGAAATAAGTCTAGAAAGATGTGTGCTAAGTTTCGAGAAAATCGGTCCAGATTCGATATAGGTCCCGTATATATTTTCGTCCGATTTTATGTAAATGGCGCACCAATGTCCCTATATATCATTCGATTTGCACGAAATTTGTCATAGCATATTGAATTAGGTCTAGACTGCTGTGTGTCAAGTTTCCTGAAAATCGGTCCAGATTTAGATATAGCTCCCATATATATTTTCGTCCGATTTTATGTGAATGATGCACCAAGGACCCTATATATTCATATATATTTGCGCGCAATTGGGCATAGCGTACTGAATTGAGTCTAGGATAATGTGTGCAAAGTTTCGTGAAAATCGGTTTAGGTTTAGATATAGCTCCCATATATAGTTTCGTCCGATTTTAAGTAAATAATGCACAAATGTCCCTATATATCTTTCGATTTGCACGAAATTTGGCACAACAGACTGAATTAAGTCTGGAAAGATGTGTGCTAAGTTTCGTGAAAATCGGTCCAGATTTAGATATAGCTCCCATATATATTATCGTCCGATTTTATGTAAATGGTGGGCCAAAGTCCCTATATATCTTTCCATTTGCACGAAATTTGGCACAGCAGACTGAATTAAGTCTAGAAAAATGTGTGCTAAGTTTCGTGGAAATCGTTCCAGATTTAGATAAAGCTCCCATATATATTTTCGTCCGGTTTTATGTAAATGGTGTACCAAAGTCCTTATATGCCATTCGATGTGCATGAAATTTGGAATAGCGGACTGAATTAAGTCTGAATTGATGAGTGGCAAGTTTCGGGAAAACCGCTTCAAATTTAGATATAGCTACCACATATATTTTCGTTCGATTTTATGTAAGTGGTCCAATGTTCCTGTATATCCTTGGATTTGAGAGAAATTTGTCATTGCGTACTGAATGAAGTCTAGAGTGATTTTTATTAAGTTTCGGGAAAATCGGTTCAGATTTAGATATGGGTCCAACATATTGATATATATTTGTCCGATTTTACATAAATGGTGTACCAAACTCCTAATGTTTGTTCGATTAACACGAAATTTTGCACAACTGTATCAAATTGAGACTTGAATGACGTTATTGTGTTTCGTTGAAATTGGTGCAAATGCAGCCATAGCTTCCATATTTATTTCGAACGGAAGTCTGATTGAAATTAAATTTTCAACAGTGCGGCGTACTGAATAGCGTGTATCAATTTTGCTATAAATCGTTTTCCATAAATTTGTCCCATGGTACGCAGACTACTCTAAATCTGCCCGAATGAAATTAAATTTAGCATAGGTTGCCGAAGGAACATGAGCATATTCCTTCGAGTACATTCCTTCGAGTGACATGCAATTGTGAAGATTCATATGTACAACATACCCAAAGTGGTGAAGTGTATCATATAGTCGGCCCAGTCCGACTTTACTACTTTCCTTACTGGTTTGTTGTTGTCATTGTGAAACACTTTTTGTCTACATTTGGCATAGAGTGTGCCCGAATACCTGGGGTTATTTCAGTTTTTTATTGTTTTTCTTTTCATTTGTTTGCCATTTCTTTTCATTTTTTTTTGGTTTTGGTTTCTGGTTTTGTTTTTATTTTTTGTTCTTAGTTTCACCGAGACTGTAATGGATATTAGCACATTTTTATGCGGTAAATTTATTCTTTTCAGATTTCAGAACAAAACAACAACAACAACAAAATAATACAAAAGAAAAACCAAACAACCAGCCACATAAAATTGAGTGTAAATGTAGAGCATACTTTTAGGCTGTAAATTTATAAAACAAACAAGGACTACTTTTTTGCGGTTAATAACAATGCCAAAGTAGCAACTTGGAGCAAAACTTTTCACAAACTTTATTATTAAGGCAATTATTTGAAAGAAATACAACAAGAACAACAACAACAAGTCCTCAAGTTCGGCTATAATTCATATTTGAGTTATTAATAATGAAATAAATTACTTAAGGTTATTTGTCACAACGAACAATAAATAATATCATAATCTTGAGAGCAAAGAAATTCTGCAAAACTCTTTAAAATTATTTGGTTGTTTTTGTGTGTGTGTGCCCAAAAGTTGAACAAAAAAATTATATTGTTGTGTAATTGAATTTTTAATAAGCCACATAAGTATTTGTGAGAGAGGATATTCCAACCCCACCCCACATGTTTTACAACTGTGTCCCTTTTGTGACATTTTAATTGTCTAACAAACATGTTCGTTCGTGCATTGTCACAGATCCATAACATCTTTCGGAAAACTTTTTACTGCTGGTATTCAGAGACATTCAATATAGCTGGCCGCCCTTCCCACCACCACCCTGCCGTAATAGCTTGTCTTAGTTATCGTTGAACATATTTATCGTAATTTCTTGGCAAATTGAAGAAGATATCCATGAAAACCCCTTTCTGCAATAATACACAATCAACTCCTCCTCCGCAGAACTCATTTGAAATTCGAATTTTATACAAATTCCCATCCAGTGGTATAGCGGGGTTTTCTTTGGCAAAAACTGAAAGTCCTAAGACTGTAACCAATTCTATTTCATGGTTTATTTAGGCGGCTAAGTTAGCGGTGAGGCTAAATGTTTCTCTTTTGATATTGTTGCCATTAGGACGGAATAGTTTTTTTATACAAAAATTTTATTTGTGGAAACTAACCAGTTATATAATAAAAAAAAAACAGTAATTAAAGTAGTAAAGTCGAACTGGGCCGACAATATGATACCCTTCACCACTTTGGGTATATTCGACATATGTATCCTAACAGACGTTTTTGTTATATATCTATATCTGGGCCGATTTCAGTGAAAATTGTCACAGACTAATTTATATTATTCCAGTACGTTGTCGGCTTAGCTATGGATCTTTTCACGAAGCTTAGCAACATCATTTTAGACTTAATTCAGTACCCTATACCAGAATTAAATTTGAACCGATTTTCACGAAACTTAGCACAAGTCATTCTAACCTTAATTCAGTACGCTTTGACAGATTTTGTGTAAATCGAATGATTTTTAGAGAGTTTGGTTCACCAACTACCTAAATTGGGATGAAAATGTGGATGATGATCGGATGAAATATATGGGAGCTATATCTAAATCTGGATGATGATCGGATGAAAATATATATGGGAGCTATATCTAAATCTGAACCGATTGTCACGAAACTTTGCAACATCATTCTAGACTTAATTCAGTACGATATACCCAAATTCGTGCAAATCAAAAGATATCCAGGTACTTTAGTAAGCTATTTAACTAAAATTGGGCGAACTATATATGGGAGCTATATGTAAATCCGAACCGATTTTCATCAAACTTAGCACACATTATTATAGACGCAATTCAGTACGACATGCCAAATTTCGGGCAAATCGAAAGATATATAGGGTATTTGGTGCACCAAATACCGTAAATCGGATAAAAATATATATGGGGGCTATATCTAAATCTGAGCCGATTATCACGAAACTTTGCACACATCATTCCAGACTTAATTTAGTACGCTATGCCAAATTTCTTTCAAATCGAAAGGTATATAGGGTCTTTTGTATACAATTTACATTAAATCGGACGAAAATATATGTGGGAACTATATCTAAATCTGAACCGATTTTCACGAAACTTGGCACACATCATTTTAGACCTTATTCATTACGCTGTGCCAAATTTCGTGCAAATCTTAAGATAATAGGGACTTTGGTACACCATTTTCCTAAAATCGGACGAAAATATATATAGGGGAGCTATATCTAAATCTAAACCGATTTTTCCCAATTTCAACAGGGTTCGTCCTTAATCTAAATAAATGAAAAAAATCACCCGGTCCTGATTAATTTTTTTCTGGAGAAAAACAATCATCCGGTCCTGATGAATTTTTTTCTATAGAAAAAAAACAATCATCCGGTCCTGATGAACTTTTTTCTATAGAAAAAAACAATCATCCGGTCCTGATGAAATTTTTTCTATAGAAAAAAACAATCATCCCTGATGAATTTTTTTCTATAGAAAAAACAATCATCCCTGATGATTTTTTTCTATAGAAAAAACAATGATGAATTTGTTTCTATAGAAAAAACAATCATCCGGTCCTGATGATTCCTTTTTTTATAGAAAAAAATATCATCAGGTCCTGATGAATTTTTTACTATAGAAAAAACTATCATCCGGTCCTGATGAAATTTTTTTCTATAGAAAAAACAATCATCCGGTCCTGATGAAATTTTTTTCTATAGAAAAAACAATCATCCGGTCCTGATGAAATTTTTTTCTATAGAAAAAACAATCATCCGGTCCTGATGAAATTTTTTCTATAGAAAAAATAATCATTTGGTCCTGATGAAATTTTTTTCTATAGAAAAAACAATCATCCGGTCCTGATGAAATTTTTTTCTATAGAAAAAACAATCATCCTGTCCTGATGAAATTTTTTCTATAGAAAAAAACAATCATCCGGTCCTGATGAAATTTTTTCTATAGAAAAAAACAATCATCCGGTCCTGATGAAATTTTTGCTATAGAAAAAACAATCATCCGGTCTTGATGGTATTTTTTCTATAGAAAAAACAATCATCCGGTCCTGATGAATTTTTTTCTATAGAAAAAAACAATCATCCGGTCCTGCTGAATTTTTTCCTATAGAAAAAACAATCATCCCTGATGAATTTTTTTCTATAGAAAAAAGAGTTTTTTTATAGAAAAAAAACACTTATCCGGTCCTGATGACTTTTTATCCAAATTTATTCTTAAATGTTCCTCTTTAATGTCCTGGTTTGATTTCCTTTAAAATGGCAACACTCTTTATTTGAGTATGGGGTAGTATTTGAAACTGCTAAGAGTTTAATTTTAAGAAACACAAACAAAAACAACAACAACATCAGCCAGGACGACGGAACGAAACGGAAAACCTTGGCATAATCCAATTGCTTAAACATTTGGAAAACTGTAAACACCATGCAAAGTACTTTTTTCACAACTTAGCAAAAACATTTTCTTTTGAGGAGACTACATACAGCCTTGTGTCAACGACGTTAACGTAATTTCTGGTTAAAGGAAAATATTACCAAGTGTGGGAGGGTGGGTGTTGGTGGTGGAGTTGACCTGCCTGTGTCCTTTTTAACGTTTCTCTTCCTGTGGCACAAAATGTTTTGTGTAGACTAGGAACCCCCCAAAAAGGAAAACAAGAATTGGTCAAAACCAAAAATAAGAACAGCAACAACAACAACTAACGTCGTCTACAACAAAATAAAGAAGAAACATGTAAATTGGGTCGTCAAACGACAGCCGCAGTAATTGAAAATTAAATTTCATTTTATTGCCAATGTTAAACACGCTTGCCAAAAAGAAAGTCGAGTGGAACGCCACTATACCCACAACTGGTACGGGTGGAGGTGGAGGGAAAAGGCAAACAAAATTTTCGTTAAATAACTAATACTCGGCAAAAAGGGTTAATACACTGTAATACTTGTACATGTATTTCGTAAGGTCGTAAGGAATTAATAAAACACCGCAAAAACCAAACAATTGAAACTAATATGGCGGAACAATGAAGTGGGACCGAAAAAATGTGTAACCAAATTGGTTTAGGAGAGTAATTTTAAAGCTATTTTTAAAGTTTTATGGATTTTATTATTCCATAGAAACAAATTATTTTTAAGAAAAAAAATTCATTATGACCGGATGATACTTTTTTCTATAGAAATAAATGTCATTAGGACCGGATGATACTTTTTTCTATAAAAAAAAATTTATGAGGACCGGATGATTGTTTTTTCTATAGAAAAAAATGTCATCAGGACCGGATGATACTTTTTTTCTATAGAAAACATTTCATCAGGACCGGATGATTGTTTTTTCTATAGAAAAAAAATCATCAGGACCGGATGATAGTTTTTTCTAAAGAAAAAAAATCATCAGGACCGGATGATAGTTTTTTCTAAAGAAAAAAAAATTCATCAGGACCGGATGATAGTTTTTTCTATAGAAAAAAATTCCATCAGGACCGGATGATAGTTTTTTCTATAGAATAAAATTTCATCAGGACCGGATGATAGTTTTTTCTATAGAAAAAAAATTCATCAGGACCGGATGATACTTTTTTCTATAGAAAAACATTTTATCAGGACCGGATGATACTTTTTTCTATAGAAAAAAATTTCATCAGGACCGGATGATACTTTTTTCTATAGAAAAAAATTTCATCAGGACCGGATGATACTTTTTTCTATAGAAAAAAATGTTATCAGGACCGGATGATAGTTTTTTCTATAGAAAAAAATGTTATCAGGACCGGATGATAGTTTTTTCTATAGAAAAAAATTTCATCAGAACCGGATGATACTTTTTTCTATAGAAAAAAATGTTATCAGGACCGGATGATAGTTTTTTCTATAGAAAAAAATTTCATCAGAACCGGATGATACTTTTTTCTATAGAAAAAAATGTTATCAGGACCGGACTGATAGTTTTTTCTATAGAAAAAAATGTTATCAGGACCGGACTGATACTTTTTTCTATAGAAAAAAATGTTATCAGGACCGGATGATACTTTTTTCTATAGAAAAAAATCATCAGGACCGGATGATACATTTTTCTATAGCAAAAAAGAGTTTTCTAAGAAAAAAAATGTCATCAGGACCGGATGATAATTTTTTAAAAAACAAAAAAAAAAAGCATCAGGACCAGATGATACATTTTTCTATAGAAAAAAAGTTAATTTCTCTATAGAAAAAAATCATCAGGACCGGATGATACTTTCTTTCTATCGAAAAAATTCCATCAGGACCGGATGAAGCTTTTTTCTCCTCAGGACCGGATGAATGTTTTTTCTATAGAAAAAAAATCATAATCAGTTCTTATGATTTTTTTCTATGAAAAATTATCATCCCTTCCGTCAATGGGTAAGTAATTAATTAAATATTTTATATCCTTTACCTATCTTGTAGATCTTAGAATATTTCCTACTAAACCCTAACATGTATTTCCAATAAAAATCGATAATATCCCCGTTCATCCCCATCCACCCACATAATTTTTATAACCTCTTTTAAATTATTAATTTTACCATAAAATTCAACAACTGTGCGAATATTCGACGTTGGCTTTTAAAGTCATTTTGTGGTCATGCAAGAGAGTCCTGCTGGTAACTATTTTTTGCCGACAGAGATGGTAGTAGTATTCAGGACATTTTACGACAATATGGTGTAATAGTATGAGAAATATTTTACTGGAACTAAATGAAAGCCAGTGGAAGAATTTCAACTCAGCCAAAATACCTCAGAGACTTCGGTAGTACCTTATAAAATACGAATTTACTTTTTTACCTCCTCCCCCATAATTTTTCTGGGAACTTTATACATTTTTGACATTTTGCTACAATATCCCCCTGTCTCATCTCCAATAGCACATGAACTCTGTGAATCGACAACAAACCATATTAAAATTATTGTAGTTCTAGAGCAAAGGAAAACTATTAAAAGTTTATTATGTTTGAGCGAAGTAGAATAAGAAGAAGAAGCAGCAACGGCAACAACACGAAAAGAAAAACACGAATGAAAAAAAAAACAAAAAAACAGAGGAGACACATTTTCATGCCAAACTACATTTTGATGAGTAAAGTGTGTTCGTGTGCATGCTAGAGTACGTATGTATGGGTGTGTGTGTGTGTGCGAACGTCCAAAGGTAATGGTGGTCTTTATGCCGAACCAACCAACAACGTATCATTGAGGATAATGTCGATAAAGATATGTGGGTAGTAGTTGGCCACTACCCTCCTGCTGCTGCTGATGGTACTAAATTTAAGGTTTAATGACAGTTTTAGTTCGATTTATGTTATTCTCGATTCGTTACTACTACAACTGTGTGGTGGAAGAAAAAACTCCGCTGATAGAATTTAATGGACTTGTTTAATTTTCTATATACCGTGGACAGACATGGGTATCATCGTCATCATTCTGGTCGTCGTAATAATCATCATCATTTAGTAAATGGAGTGTAAGCTGTTCGCAATTGTCTATGGCCAATTGGAAATTTGTTAAAAAAACGAAATTAAATTGAAAATTATTGGGAATTAAATGAAAGGGTATTGAATTTAAATAAATTTCAAATTAAAAATTGTATAATTTATTAATTATCAATATTGATCCACTTTTTTATGCAGACAAGGACAAAATTTCGGTTTTTGGAGGGTTTGGGAAAGTTTTTCCACAGAATTGGGTCTAATTTTATATCTTAGATTCAAGGGTCAAATGGACCCTGACTTTTGTGTGGAAAATGACCAAATTTGTATTATATGCCGCATATTTTTACTCCTAAAGGACTTAGACCCGAGAAGTTGACAGTATATCCAAGATGAGTGGTTGACCTTTAAATTGATACCAATTATATTGTCGTATGTACTCGGATGTGGGAGTTACGCTTGAATATTTACAGGTGCTTACGTATTCAGATAATATTTAGTAACCCATTAACTTAAGAAGGTAGAAATATAGAGCTGATCTCTTTAAATTTTTCCAGAAAATGATCAAAACAGGTCCATATTTTGAAATAGCTCACCAATATAACTGGAAGGTTGTATATCGCAGTGACTATAATTGGCATTTCGCGGTCTTGGAGAGCATAAAACACATTTTCGATATACTCATTCTTCGCATACATCATTATGGACCTAATTCAGTACGATATGCAAAATTTTGTCCCAATGGGACAAGTATTGGGAAATGGGTGCATCATTCACATAAAATCGGACGAAACTATATATGGAAGCTATATCAAAATCTGAACCGATTTCAATAAAACTTTGCATACGTCTATCTGGACCCAAGTCAGTACACTACGAAAATACTGTCTCAATCGGACGATTTACATAAAATCGGACGAAACTATATATGGGAGCTATATCTAAATCTGAACTGATTTCAACAAAATTTCGTATACATCATTCTGAACCTAACTCAGCACCCTGTGCCAAATTTTGTTTCAATAGGACAAATATTGGGAGTTCGGTGCATCATGTACATAAAAAATGGACCTAATGTACATTCTCGGTGTCAATTTTTTTATTTAATTCGAATCTACTCTGATTCTAGAATTTCCCTACAGTTTCAAGTGAAAATCTCAAGAACTCTTGAAGATATAGCCGATTTATTGTGTCAGCATCAAGGGACGGCAAGAGTGATTCTCAAACTCTTAAAGCATTTTTCTTGAAGCAGAGTTTTACGAATGGCGGGCACGATATTTCAAAAACTAATAATTCAATCGGTTCCAAATTCTGACACATTTCTCTGGGAGTGTATAGCTCTCGTCTGAGCTAGGATAAAGCCAATCGGTGAAGATTTTTCTTATTTTTTAAGGAAAAAAATTATAGATACGTCATTTGGTTAATTGTTGTGCGAAGTCAATAATCCTAGTTCATACGAGAGTCAGACATGTACTCTTTCTAACACCGTTGGAATTTTCGGATTCCGGTGTTCCAGTGAGGAGTTATCATGCCCGCCATCAAAAATAAGGACTTTTCTTTGATCACAAAAAACAACAACAACCAAAATTTTTGTTCCCTTAATACGCTGTGCAATTATGTCTCAATCGGATAAATATTAGGAGTTTGGTATATGGAAGCTATATCTAAATGTGAACCGATTTTCTCTAATTTAAATAGGGTTCGTCCTTGGACCCAATAAGTGACTTGTGCCAAATTTTATCCAATTCGGATTATAACTGTGAACTGTACTTTGTTTACAATTTAACATGGACAGACGGACGAACATGTATAAATCGATTCAGAAAGTAATTCTATTCTCAAAACGAACACTGTGTCTATCTCGATGCCTGTTACAAACATGTGCAGAAAAACACAACACTCTGTACCACATTGTGGTGAAGGGTATAAAAAGATCACGCCATATGTCCGAAAATGTATATACTCACCAAGGAATTTCATATACCCAATAGGAATTTTCCACCCCAGATATTGTCCCCGATTTTCTCTTACAGTGTAATTTTGTTTGATTTCCTATGAATACTCTAAGTCTGCCTGATCTATCAACGTTTTGCAGAATTACAAGTCAGTGGATTGATTGTAGATATGGATATATAGATAGATAGATATGGATCGCACACAGTTAATTTTGTTCGGATTCACATCAATTATTCACCAATGGTGCTACGTTTGGCCGATCAACAGACTAAGGAGCAACTCGGTATACACTCAAAGTGGTGTAGGGTATCATATAGTCGGCTCTACTTGAGGTCCTTTCCGTACTGGTTTCTAAATATATTGTATTATTTTCTGGGTGTTTTGTTATATACCTACATATGTACACCTGCATATGTGTATAATTATCCCAGTATTTATAACCTTCACAACACTGTGGTACAGGGTATTATGTCTTTGTGCATATGTTTGTAACAGCAAAAATAATCGAGATAGACCCATGGTTCGTTTTTAGAATATGCATAGAATCATTTTCTGGGTCGATTTATGCATGTCCGTACGTCTGTCCATGTTAAGTTGTAAACAAAGTACAGGTCGCAGTTTTGATTCAAATTGGATGAAATTTGGCGCAGCTCATTTATTTGGCCCAAGGACGAACCCTATTGAAATTGGGAAAAGTCGGTTCAGATTTATATATAGCTCCCATATATATTTTCGTCCGATTTAAGGTAAATAGTGCGCCAAAGTGGCTATATATCGTTCGATTAGCAGGAAATTTGACACAGCGTACTGAATTGAGTCTCGAATGATGAGTGGTGAGTTTCGGGAAAATCGGTTCAGATTTCGATATAGCTCCCATATATAGTTTCGTCTGATTTTATGTAAATGGTGCACCAAAAACCCATATATATTCTTCCATTAGAAAATTTGGCACAGCGTAATAAAGTAGGTATAGAATGATGTGTGTTAAGTTTCCTGAAAATCGGTTCAGATTTAGATATAGCTCCCATATATATTTTTGTCCGATTTTATGTAAATGGTGCACCAAAGGCCCTATATATTCTTCGATTTATACTAAATTTGGCGTAGCGTACTGAATTGAGCCTAGAGTGACGTCTGCCATGTTTCGTGAAAATCGGTTCAGATTTCGATATAGCTTCCATATATAGTTTCGTCCGATTTTATGTAAATGGTGAACCAAAGTCCCTATATATCTTTCGATTTGCATGAAATTTGGCATGACGTACTGAATTGAGTCTAGAATGATGAGTGGTGAGTTTCGGGAAAATCGCTTCAGATTTCGATATAGCTCCCATATATAGTTTCGTCCGATTTTATGTAAATGGTGAACCAAAGTCCCTATATATCTTTCGATTTGCATGAAATTTGGCATGACGTACTGAATTGAGCCTAGAGTGACATCTGCCAAGTTTCATAAAAATCTGTCCAAATTTAGATATAGCTCCCATATATAGTTTTGTCCGATTTTATGTAAATGGTGCACCAAAGGCCCTATATATCTTTCGATTTGCATGAAATTTGGCATGACGTACTGAATTGAGCCTAGAATGATGTCTGCCAAGTTTCATGAAAATCTGTCTAGATTTAGATATAGCTCCCATATATAGTTTCGTCCGATTTTATATAAATTGTGCACCAAAGTCCCTATATATCTTTCGATTTGCACGAAATTTGGCGCGACGTACTGAATTAAGTCTGGAATGATGTGTGCAAAGTTTCGTGGAAATTGGTCCAGATTTAGATATAGGAACAAAACGTACTGAAATTAGTATAACCTAGCCTGTGACAAGTGACAAGAAATCGGTTCATATTTGGATATAGCTTCCATATATTTTTTCGTCCGATTGTAAGTAAATGGTGCATTAAACTCCTCATGTTTTTCAGATTGACATGAAATTTTGCACATCGTACAATTTCATGTTAATGGTTCTGTTTAATATACCCATAGTGGTGAAGGGTATCATATAGTCGGCCCCGTCCGACTTTACTACTTTCCTTATTGGTTTTATTATACACTTAAATTTTCCACGCAGCCTTTTAACTAAAACGCACTTTTCCTTCCAAACAATAACAACAACATCAACAAAAACAAATCCATACAATGATTGTGACATTTGCATGAACGTCGTGTGAGTGTGTGCGTGTCATTTCCATGGGGAGTAAGGAAATGACATAGGACTTTCGGCCACCTATCCTTTGGGTTTTATTGTGTGAATGCGTGTCTGTGTAAATATGTCGTATGACGTTACACAGGCTATGAAAAATTAATGTTTAACTGTCAATCAATCAATGTTTCTAACAATAACTTTCAATACGCAATAAATATATGTGGGAAACATATACATATAGAATAAATCGAATGTATTCATAGGCACACATATTTAAGGGAGTATTATTTTATTGTTAAAGAAACACACACGCATACATGTAAATATTTATAAGATATGAGTTGTGTGTAGATAAATTATTCATATGCTATATTCCTTTCTTTGAACGTTTATAGGGCGGCTGAGAAGGATAGGGTCATTTTATATGCCCCCACTGTAATATGCTTAGGTGAGCTTCAGCACCTTTTATGTCTAGCTCAAAATGCTAGATGTAGTGCCTCGGACATCATGACCAAGCAATTATTATTTTGGCAATCAAATATATTTTTTGTGTGCTCTTTTTTTCAATAGAATCTATAACTGTCTTTGACTTACCTATATAGCCGTCAGTGTCTACAAACAATTGTGTATGCCCCCATCTATTCGAATATTAACACAAGTCACTTTTATTTTAATCTATGTTAGTATAGTGAGAAAAAAATCGCTCCCCTACCCCCACTATCAAGTATCCCCCCCCCTGATGACGATGTAAAAAATGATTTTGCAAATTGCCTACAATGCCACGCACAATTTGCCATATTTGATTGTTATAAAAACATGACAGATTAATATTTTTCGGGAATATGACATGAATAGAACAATAAAATAAAGAGAAAAAAATCAAATATTGTGTGAAGTTTGATATGCAACAAAAGAGGCGAAGATCAAAAAATTTGCGAGGAAAATGCCATATTTAAAGCCAATAAAGATAAGAATATTAAGAAAATTGATTCCAAACAGGATATGTTTTGGCAAAAATAAATTTCATATTTCTTGAGTTTACATACGTTTGACATGACGTAATGTGAACATGATGCTGAGAAAAGTTTGCAAAATTCTTCAAATAAGGCTACTCATACCTACCTACTCATAGAAAAAGGATTTGGTCCCGGCTGATTTAGATATAGCTCCCATATATATTTTCGTCCGATTTTATCTAAATGGTGCACCAATCACCCAATATTTGTCCGATTACAGCGTACTGAATTAGGTCCGTATTGATGTATACAAAGTTTTGTGAAAATCGGTTCAGATTTAGATATACATAGCTCCCATATATGGTTTTGCCCGATTTTTGGCAAATGGTGCACCAAAATCCCAAGGATTGTCCGATTGATACAAACTTTTGCACAGCGTATTGAAATAGGCCAATATTGATGTATACGAAGTTTTGTGAAAATCTGTTCACATTTAGGTATAGCACCCATATATAGCGTCGTCTGATTTTATCTAAATGGTGCACCAAAATCTCAAGGTTTGTCCGATTGATACAAAAACTCCCATATATAGTGTCGTCCGATTTTATTTAAATGATGTACGAAACTACCAAGGTTTGTCCGATTGAGACAAAAACTTGCACTGCGTACTGAATTAAGTCCAGTTTAATGTCTGTGGAGTTTTTTTTTTTATGAAATCGGTTCAGATTTAGATAACTCCCATATATAGTTTCTTCCGATTTTAGGTAATTGGTGCACCAAACTTCCAATATTTGTCCGATTGAGACAAAATCTTGCGGAGAGTACGGAGGTAGATAGGCGTATGCAAAGTTTTATTAAAATCGGATCAGATTTGCTCCCGATTATATGTAAATGGTGCACCGAAGAGCCTTCATTTATTCGATTTACACTTAATTTGGCAGAGGTGAGTTTAGAGTGATGTGTATGGATTTAGATTTAAATTCGGTTTAGATTTAGATATATCTCCCATATATATATATTTTTATGTAAATGGCGCATCGATGGTCCTACGTCTGTTCAATATACACGAGATAAAATTGTGGACAGCGCACTGTGCTGCATGATACCATATGCATTGTTTTGCTCGATTTCATACAAATGTATGTGTATGGGTTTTTTAATTGTTTCAAATCCATAGGTAAATCAGACATTTAGTTTCGCCCGATTTCATTACAATGGCCCTCTAAAGATTAGATGTGTGTTCTACCTACTGGATATTGTATATATTAGCATGTATTTTTTTGTATCCAAAGTTGTGAAGGGTATCATATAGTCGACCCAGTATAAATATTAAATAAAATATTGACCGTATTGATGTATACAAAGTTTTGTGAAAATCGGTTCAGATTTAGATATACATAGCTCTTATATATGGTTTTGCCCGATTTTTGGCAAATGGTGGACCAAAATCCCAAGGATTGTCCGATTGATACAAACTTTTGCACAGCGTATTGCAGCATACCATATGCATTATTTTGCTCGATTTCATACAAATGTATGTGTATGGGTTTTTTAATTGGTTCAAATCCCTAGGTAAATCAGTCATTTAATTTCGCCCGATTTCATTTCAATGGCCCTCTAAAGATTAGATGTGTGTTCTACCTACTGGATATTGTATATATTAGCATGTATTTTTTTGTATCCAAAGTTGTGAAGGGTATCATATAGTCGGCCCAGTCCGACTTTTGAGCCTTCCATATTGGTTATAAGGTTAACAACTCCTCTTGGATGTTCAGTAGTCAGTAATAAATATATACTCCCGAGAATATAAATTTTGTCATTTTTCACACATTGGGTCCATCTGACCCGCTAAATATTGACCGATCTTCATCAAAACGAACATTTCTCTTCCTTGGCCTGATTTCTTCCTGGTGTAAAATTTCGTGGTGTTCGGAACATAATTGTGGCCTCTCGAGCGACCAAAGATAAAGTTTTTAACCCAGTTCACCCATAAATATTAACCGATCATTACCAAATACAATAGGGATCTTCTTTAGCCAGAACCCATCATAGATGCCATATTTCATGATGAGGTTTTATTTATAAAATAACAGGAGGCCTTTTCTAGAGCAGGTGGTTTCTTACATTAAACCAAGGGTTATTTTTCCAAGCGAGAATTCAAAATACCATCTATCTACATCTGAACCAATTTCAATAAAACTTGACATTCATAGCGCTATACTAACTTGATTCCGTTGTGCTAAATTTCGTGACAATTGGCCTATCTTTGACCCTTTGGTTTACCATTTCCTAAAAATCGAACGAAAATAGATATGGGAGCTATATCTGAATCTAAACCGATTTCAATTAAACTTGGCACATGCTAGGCTATATTAACTTCAGTATGTTGTGCAAAATTTCGTTCCAATCGGCCGTTTGGTGCACCATTAACTAAAAATCTGTGTCAAACTTCATATTATTCGAATTTTATTTGCAATTAAACATGGACAGACGAACATGCATAAATCAACTCAGAAAGTGATTCTATGTATATTCTCAAGAGGAACCATGGGTCTATCTCGTTTCCTATTGCCTGTTAAAAACATATGCACATGATACCCTGAACCACAGTGTTGTGAAGGATATATAAAAGGGTTATATTAGGACATCCCCTAAAAGGGGCGTATATTAATAATTTTTTTTTTGATACGGAAATTTGGGGGTACACTTATATGGGGGCTACCCGATGACCCATATTTATAATAATCAGTGGAGAGATTTGCTACCCAATAAGAACTGAAAGTACTAGATTACAGCCAATGCGGTAGAAAAACACGTTCAAACTCCCCAAAATACTGAAAATGTGGGGTACCCTTTTATGGGGCTACCAGAAAAAATTAACCTATATTTATAATTTTTTTGTGGAGAAATTTGGTACCCAATAAGAACCCAATGCACCAAATTACAGCGAATTCTTTTGAAAAACGCGATCAAGAACACCAAAATTGGCTGGTATCCTTATATCGGATATATACCTAAACGTGAACCGATATAGCCCATCTCCGATCTGTATCTGCTTGCAGACAATATATAAATCTATGCGAAATTTTGGCGATCTATGTCAATTCGTTTAGAGGTAAGAGTGATTACAACAGACAGGCGGATACTTTATAGGGTTGAGGTATACCCTCTATACTATGGTGGAGGGTGTAGAAAAGAGTAGTGAATCAGTAAAGAGGGTAAAAAAACAAAATCCTAACAAACATCGCACTTTTAAAGGACCAGTAAAATGAAATTGGATCCATGTCATTGGATGCCATTCTGAAACCTATACTAAATTTTTCATTTGGTCAGATATGGAAGCTATATCTAAATCTAAACCGATGTCAACGATTTCAGGAAACTTAAGACACATCATTCTAGACCTAATTCATTACGCTGTGCTAAATTTCGTGCAAATCAAAAGATATTAAGGGACTTTGGTACATATACCTTAAATCGGACGAAATATATACGGGAGCTATATCTAAATCTGAACCGATTTTCACGAAACTTAACACATAATTCTTGACCTAATTCATTACGCTGCGCCAAATTTCGTGCAAATCGGAAGATATTACGGGACTTGGGTGAACCAATTACTTTAAATCGGACGAAAATATATGTGGGAGTTATATCTAAATCGGAACCAATTTTCAGGATACTTAATACACATCACTCTAGCCCTAATTCATTATGCTGTGTCAAGTTTCGTGAAAATCGAAAGATATACAGGGACTTTGGTATACCGTTGACCTTAAATCAGACGAAAATATATATGGGAACTATATCTAAATCTGAACCGATTTTCAGGAAAGTTAACACACATCGTTCTAGACCTAATTCATTACGCTGTGCCAAATTTCGTTCACTTTGGTGCACCATTTACATTAAATGGGACGAAAATATATATGGGAGCTATATCTAAATCTGAACATATTTGTCCCAATTTCAATAGGGTTCGTCCTTGGGCCAAATAAGTGACCTATGCCAAGTTTCATCCAATTCGAATCAAAAATGCGACCTGTACTTTGTTCACAAAAATACATGGACGGACAGACGGACGGACATACGTTAATCGACTCAGAAAGTGATTCTATGCATATTCTCAAAAAGTACCATGTGTCTATCTAGTTTCCTGTTGCCTGTTACTAACATATGCACAAAGACATAATACCCTGTACCACAGTATGGTGAAGGGTATAAAAAGCAACGGTCCTCACGATAGAACGCATATTCGATATCTTTAGTCTGCAAAACATGACACTGCTGGTGAAGAAGTGGAAAGTTTTCCACAGGGAGAAGAATGAAAAAGTTACTCTCTTTGTTTTAGGTTTGGACAGGTCTTCAATGGCAATTCTGGCTAAGATTAAGAATTCGGCGCACTACGTATCCAATGTCGTCTACTGCAAGATTGTAAAGGCACGGATTGGTTTAGGAGGAAGCCGCACAAAGGAACGAGGTAGAAATATCCAGCAACAAAAGTGAGTGTGCCGAGAAGAAGATAACCGACTTCCAAGAAGATCGTTTACTGCACCACCTACTTCTCGCAACTTCCCAACCTTTGAGCCGCTGTCCGTTGCTGGGTTCTTGACAGATTCCCCATCGTCGAACATCGCCTCCGTCGCAGATTGTCTCTTAAGTTTATTGGCAGGTGGCGGCACAGGACCTGTTGTAGTCATCAGGTCCTGTGTAGTGTCAGATCCTGCATTAACGAAGGAAGCGCAGACCGGCCGACTTCAAGGGTCGGTCTGCGCTTCCTTCGTTGATCCTACGTCCATCCCCCTGTGTAGACTTGGCTGGGATCACCGTGGTGTCCAGCTCATCATCAGTTAGGGCAAGATTCAGTAGCAATTCCTCCGTAAGCGTATCTCACATTGCTCTTCCGCTACCAGTCTGTCTAACTGGTCGAAGCATTCCTTACTTTTCTCCTCTAGACTATCGCGGATAGCGCTTAGAGTCCCGTGTAGGTCGTCCTCTCCCAGAACTACAGTCCTGTCAGCCAGATACTGATTTTCACAAGTCTTGACATGCTCATTTGCCAAAGGAATAGCCGGTTCGTCAACGTTTTGATTTTGTATTGATGCACTTGTAACAGATACAGCTGCAGGCGTCAAGGCAGCCACACCTGTAACAGCCGGATCACAATCGCTTGATCTCGACGATACGTGGCTTATGACCTCACCAGCGTTTGCCGCCGGTACTGGGTGCACCGTAACTTCATTCTTTTTACTTCTTCTACCTATCGTAGTTGATTTATTTAAGGGCACTACCCCGATAAATTTTGGTCCACGGGGGATCCGAAGATCCCCAAGGTTTCCCCGAAGTGCAGAGAAAAGTTGATCTAGGAGACCTAGGTCAGATTCACTTTGCAAATTTACAATCAGAATATCTGAATTATTTCTCCTAGAAGACTATACTTACTTACATAGCTGGCTTGTTACAGAACGGTTGTTCCATAAGCCGAGCTTAAAAAAGATTTCCAAGCGCGTCGGTCTTGTGCGCAAGTCCACCAATTTGGAAGACCACGTTCCAAGATGTTGTTTTCTACTTGGTCTTTCCATCTAATTCGTGGCCTTCCCCTTCTACGGGAACCATCAGTAGGCTCATTTTTATATGCCTTTTGAGCTGGGACATCTTCATTCATCCGCACAACATGGCCTAGCCACCGTAGTCGCTGCAGCTCAATACGACTGACTATGTCGATGTCCGCGTATAAATTGTAGAGCTCGTGGTTCATTCGACGCCGATATTCACCGTCGACGCAGATCGGCCCGTAGATCTTTCGGATAATTTTTCTCTCAAACACCCCAAGCGCTGCCTCATCTGCTTGTGCAAGTACCCATGCTTCTGATCCATATAATAGCACGGGTAGTATCAGCGTCCTGTAAAGTGTGAGTTTGGTCTGGCGAGAGGTGGCCTTGTTTCTAAACTGCTTACTTACACCATAGTAGCATCTGTTGGCCATCACAATCCTTATCCGAATTTCAAAACAGATATTATTCGTTTTATTTATGGCGGTACCAAGGTATATAAAGTCTTTAACTACCTCGAAGCTGTAGTTCTCAAGTTCCACAGTTGGTCCGAGTCTACTGGACGTCTTACGCGTTGATACCATCAGCTTGGTCTTCTCGCCGTTTACTGCCAGACCCATTTTGGCAGACTCCTTCTCAATTTGTTCAAAGATGGCTGTTACCGCTCGCAATGTTCGACCCATTATATCGATGTCATCGGCGTAGGCGAGTAACTGATGTTGTTTGGTGTACAGAGTGCCATTTCTGTTCACCTTTGCGTCTCGTATGACCTTTTCCAGTAGGATGTTAAAAAGATCACACGACAAACTGTCACCTTGTCTGAATCCTCGTTCGGTATTGAAGGGCTCCGATAGGTCCTTTCCTACTTTAACGGCTGACCTTGTGCCACTTAAAGTTATCCTGCATAGCCGTATTAATTTTGCAGGAATGCCGAACGCAGACATGGCTTTAAACACCTCTGAACGGATAGGGCTGTCGATTGCGGCTTTATAGTCGACAAATAGGTGGTATGTGTCGATGTGTTTTTCGTGGGTCTTTTCCAGGATTTGGATTTGGAAGAAGACTATGGGACCTCTTTATTAGATTATCATTTATCTTAGAAATCTTTAACTAATTTCATTGTGTATGTGTGCGTGTTTATGTTTGTTAATTGCTTCCTTTGCAAACATAATCTTCCGTGTGTGTAATTTTATATACTCCCTCTCACACACACACACACTGATGCAATTTTGTCCACAACTTCATGCCG